>NC_048425.1:15830138-15839250 GCF_013103735.1 Etheostoma cragini | reverse complement strand
CTCTGGGAGACCAGGGTAGAGAGGGAGAACAGGTCTTGTTCAAAGCATAGGTGACTTCCTTTCCTTTGTGTGTCACAATCAGGTTGAAGTTGAATGTGAACACTTCATCCTTCTGAAACATCAGCAAAATAAGATTCATGAAAACATGTGTCCCTGAAAAAAAGGCTACACATTGTGTTCATAAATGTCCCAAAACTTATGCATGCCATTTGTACGGACCTTGTTGTCAGCATGGCAGCTGAAGTAAGAGGCTCGGAGCTCCACTTGTTCCAATGCAGGAAAAACACTGACACTGTAGCCACACTTTGCTGCATACTGCTCAGTGATGGGGTACACACCTGTCTCATCTGAAAGACAAATCCCTAGTTTTGTCCACTAAACTAATGTTTCACTCTTTATTCAGTGAAATACTTTGGTTTAATTGGTCAGATTTACTAAAAGTAAAAACCTGCCAGGTCAGTCCTAAATAACTAAATAAGGTTAAATAGCCACTGTAGCTCAATAGTGTGATCACACATGGTTTCTGACCCCTACTTTGTAATGAAGCTCTGCAAGACTTACCAACAGCCTCAAAGGAAGGTTCATTCCCAGTGTAGAAGAGATCAACAGCTATAATGAAGTAACGATCACGACACTCCATATGAAGAACTTCTGCATGAACAAATGGGTTCAAATTGAAATTAGTGCTAAGGACTAACATGCATATATTTAAGCAGAGGTTTATATTCTTACCATTGGGAATAGTACCACATTTTGCAGTTGTCCACACAGACAGGAGCAAGGTCAAACTGTTAAGAAAAATTCATGTATTGAAAAAATAAAAATAAAACAAATCTATAGATTGAAACCAAAAGGTGCACTAATAGCAACCAACATCTTGTAAATTGCCATTATCCCACACCTTACCTAAGGCAAAACACAAAAGCCATAGCCACTGATGTTGGCAGTGTCTAAAGCTAGCCTAGCTGCTAGCAAACTACACCTGCTAGCAAACTACACCTGCTAACCAACACAAGCTAAAGTGAACCACTTGCTTGTTTCTGTATCCTGGCTTAACCTGCACTATGTGCTGCTGTCGACTACACACAAGCTTTTATAAGTTAGTTTCTCTACCCATGAGGTTTAAGGGCAGCTCTAACGTCATCAGCTGCAACTGATTGAAAGAAACCTTGAATGCTAATGAGCTACACAGGTGGCTGTAACACCTGGTTGGTCGGTGAATAGCCTGACTTTTTTTTGGTGGCAGACAGCAGCATATTTCAGTGGGGGTTAAAGTCATAAACAAGCCAATCCTGTTACATGATGGTCACAAAGAAGTATAATTGCCACACAGAAAAGTTAATTATATGAGCAGCCAATGGAGAAAGTAAATGAATTTAATTACTTAGGTCTATGGTTTGATAGTTAGTAGGAAACTAAACATAAAAAATAAATAAACTAAATGTAAAAATAAAAGTATAAACCTTCTGAGAGCTGTGGCTGGATGTGACATTTATTAACATCTATAGGGCATGCATAGATTGTTTTTATGGAGTTTATGGAGCAGCAGCAAAAACCATATTGAAAAAAATATAATATTATATAAAAATATAATAGTAAATAGTAGTTTACACTACAGAGAAATTACATGCATGCATTGAAGCAATTAAGTCAACCTCCATTAACCATTCCACTCCATTAGCAATACTTGAAGAGCAGGAGAGATATTTCTCAAGTTAAGAAGAGAGAAACTTGTGCTAGCAATTTCATCCAGTTAAAAGGAAGTAGGAAAGACAACCCTAAAAAAGAGACAATATAGACATATTGGGGGTATTCCAAGTTCCAAGGACTTGGGTTTGGATGGACAAGGAACAAGAGAGGGAGGGAATATGAAATGGAAGCCTTAGATTTCACCACGGCCAACCCAGTTAGTAACATTCCACCACGGCTTTTTCCAGAAGTAAAGGCAGATATTGATATCCTGGAAAAGAAAAGAGAATGGAGGAAGTTTATCATTTACCTGAGAAACAGTTATTATAATTCCTAAAGATGTACACAGACAGATTCCATAACAAACAGAAATGTGTGGGAGTTAGTATACATACCCCAGAATTTAAAATATATCTCTCCAAAAGATTATCTGAGCAGTTATCTGTATAAACAGCAGAAATAGTGGCATCCATCATTGGACTACAGTGGGTTGAAGAGTTCAGAACTGTCACCTGATAGTGTGGGATTATGGAAAGACTCTTGAGCTGTCGAAAAAAGCAAACAGTCAATGACATCTGTCAGAGAAGACCTATTTAGACAACTTTATCACAGTTTGCAAAGATTACATCAGGGTGGCATAAATGTTTTACTGGGTGCCAGCACATGAAGGGGTAAAAAGGAACCAGGGTGCAGATAAACTAGCTAAAGAGGAATAACAGTTCCAATTCCACTAGGTAAAGGCAAAGGAAAAGCTGTGGTTAATTAAATTAAATTCAATTCAATTTAATTAAATTTAAATTCAAAACAGAACCATGGCTCAGTGTGGGCGGTCATCTGCCTCGACCGGTTGGGGCTGAGAGAAAGAGAGAGAGAGAAAGAGAGAGAGAGACACAAGGACAGAAAGAGAGAGAGAGACATGGAGAATTGTAGCAGAGGGTGTTGAGCAGGAACATGGAGGCGGCAGGTGACTCGCAACCACAGACTCCACACCTCCAGAGCCAGAAGCACCTGCAGGAACTGATAGGAGGAGAAAGGGGAGGGGCAAGAGAGCACAAGACTCCGGCAAAGGGAAGAAGTCGAGTTAGTAACATGCATTAATGGGATGAGGTTGCATACAGATGGAGAGAAGGAGGAGGAGAAAGGTGCTCAGTGCATGATGGGAAGTCCCCCGGCAGGCTAGGCCCTTAGCAGCATAACTAAGGAATGGTTCAGGACTCACCTGAGCCAGCCCTAAATATAAGCTTTATCAAAGAGAAAAGTCTTAAGCCTACTCTTGAATGTGGAGATGGTGTCTGCCTCCTGAACCCAAATTGGAACCTGGTTCAACAGGAGAGGAGCCTGATAGCTGAATGCTGTGGCTCCCGATCTACTTTTAGAGACTCTAGGAACCACAAGTAACCCTGCATTCTGGGAGCGCAGTGCTCTGGTGGGGTAGTAAGGTACTATGAGGTCTTTAAGATAAGATGGTGCCTGACCAAGAAGAGCTTTGTAGGTAAGAAGAAGAATTTTACATTCTATTCTGGATTTTACAGGTAGCCAATGCAGAGAAGCTAAAACAGGAGAAATGTGATCTCTTTTCCTGGTTTCTGTCAGAACACGTGCTGCAGCATTCTGGACAGCTGAAGAGTCTTTTTGGACTTTTTCGAGCAGCCTGATAATAAAGAATTGCAGTAATCCAGCCTAGAAGTAACAAATGCATGGACTATTTATTCTGCATTGTTTTTAGACAGGATATTCCTGATTTTTGCAAAATTTACGCAGGTGAAAAAAGATAATCCTTGAAATTTGCTTTATGTGGGAAGTAAAGGACATGTCCTGATCAAAGATAAATCCAAGACTCCTCACAGTTGTGTCATCGACTGAGCAGAGGGAGGTGACAGGGAGCTCCTTAAGAGCATGAGCAGCTCATCCATCTTCTCCTCAAATGTATCCATCCGCTGTGCCATACGGGTAACGGATGTCCTCATGGCTATGGAAAAACAAATGCTGTTAGTTTTGTTGTTATACATTATATACTTATATGTGAACAACTTAAGTGAGTCTTCTTACCTCTGATTTCCATCTCCATGGCTGAGCCACCTCCCTTTGTGTGATGATGTTCTGCTGTTAACAACAAAAAAGTTACAGTTTCTCTCAAGTTCCTTGTCATGCAATTGTATTTAATTGGAAAAATTCAAAGCCACTGTACCGTCAACTGTGTCC
Organism: Etheostoma cragini; assembly: GCF_013103735.1. Classification (NCBI taxonomy): domain Eukaryota; kingdom Metazoa; phylum Chordata; class Actinopteri; order Perciformes; family Percidae; genus Etheostoma; species Etheostoma cragini. The sequence goes on along the minus strand of NC_048425.1, from coordinate 15,835,359 downwards.
CAAACTGAAGTGGCGGGCCACGCTTGAGTTACAATAGACCCATCCAGCTCTGGACAACCGACTGGTTTCCTATGTGGTGTTGACTCAACTAAAAAAAAGTAGACATGAATATTGGTCAGTTCATTTATGGTAGGTTTCTTGCACATACCATTGCAAAAGATGAACCTATGCTGTTACGTTAGACAATCAACAATGCAACTTACTTTGTGGAGGCAATGGAGTCTGCTGACCTGAAAGGAAGACACACACACACACACACACACATCAGAACAGTCACATGATTTGCACCAGGTTGAATGTAGTTCCATGGCAGGAAATATGACTGTTTCCTACATGCATGCATAAATGTTAACTTATGGACAGGGATTCTAGACACACGCCCTGTAATGGAATGCTTTCTTTTTTGTGGAATGGATTCATCTGAAATGAAAGATCATACAATTTGTTGTGATTGCAAAAAGAATATTTGAATGGAGACAGTCAATGTTACATTGACTGTCTCCAGTCAAGTATTCTTTTTTGTCACATTGTATGTGACAGGATCTTTGCATTGTAGCCCAAAGACTTTCTAATGGGGATCCTCAGAAATGCATCGGGTTAGTTTGTAAAGCGAGTATTGCAGCCGTGTAGCCTACACATATTACGTCCCTTCCTGTATGCTTTCCCCTTCACTAAGCTTGCCAATAACTGCCTAAAGTGCGTTGCAAGATGGCCGCCAATCAACCTGCCTAAAAGGACTTTGATTGTACTGGCTTTATTTATGTACTGTACATTACAACTAATTAAAAGGACCAAAATAATGGATATCTTATTTGTAACAGAGAATGCAAGCATGTTAACACGATGACACAAAACATACAAATATAACAACGCAGACACGTTGTGCACAGCAGCAAACAGTGCAAGATATTTGCAATCAATTTAATGCACGACTCTCGCCTTGCCTTTCGAGTGGGAGTGCTAGGGGCCCTTCTATGATAGCATCAAAATCAACATTTTTAAAACACTAAGAAGGCTCGACACAACATGAGACTTTGCTCCAAGTCTCACCTGTGGTTCAACACATGAACTTAGCATTGAGAATATTGTATGTGCACAAAGAGTTTACTAAAAAGAAAAGATTTTGAGCAACTCGCTGCCTGACTAGCATAGCAAGATGATGGTAAAAAAACTTCTGCTAAAGTGAGTTGTTCACTTCAGCCAAACTTTTCTCTTTGGTCAACATGATCAGAACCGGAATATATCAAAGCCATATAAGGGAAAGAGTTTAATGTTAAACCAAACAATCTTCTATTACAACCACAACATAATTAAACTGTAAAGTATTTCACTGACTTTTTCGTGAGCTCCCGAAGTTGTGAAGCGCGGTCCTGTTCCTGTAGCTTTGTCTTCATCACCGAAGACTTGAATCGGTAAGCTCAGAGCAGAGGTCCCCCTACTGCAAACTGAATTTAAGAAGTAAATTTTCTTAGTTGTGAAAATTTTTCTATTGATATATTCCTGTTTTAAGTATTTCCACTAAAACAGTAAGAAGACTTTAAACAAATTGTTTTAAGCTAAATTGATATCAGCCTTAAAATTTTTTTTTTTTTGCTATGCTGTTTATCCAATCATTTTTGAGTGAATCTAAATCAAGTGACTGCAAACCTTTATGCTACTTCAAATACTCCAAAAACAACCAAACAGGAACGCTGTGTGGACGTACAGCACGACCGCATGAGAACGTTACAGTTGGTTGGTTCTCTGAACTTTTAGGGAACATTATAACCCAGAGAGAATGTTCCATAAACGTTAGTTTTTGGTTTGCTAGTTTGTTAGAGAACCATGTTGTGATTTGGCACTATATAAATAAAATTGAATTGAATTGAATGCAACTATTTACCCATACTTTATTATATAAACTCAACAACACATCCTTTTACTTATCACTTAAGTTCTCCAACAAGGAATAACAGATTCTATCTTTCCCTGGAGACGACTTACAGTACCTTATTTCCTCAATTCCTTATTGAGTTACTTAACATCCAATACACCTCCTCCACTATCCACATACTGATATTTTTCAACTGTTTCTTTTCTACCACTCTCTTCTTCAAGAGTTAAATTCCTTGTGCTGTGAACTTTGGCAAATGTTTTTGGGAATTGTTGGGTTTCTGTATATAACATCACAAAGTAAGGTTAGACCTGGGGCCTGTTGCATGAAACCAGGATAAGGGATTAAGCCGGCATATTCAAGATTCTGGATGAATTTAGCTTGGACTTGGTTGCACGAACACAAGATTTATTCTTTGCGACTGCCTGGTCCAGAGCAGGCTAGGAGCCAGACTAAAATTAATCCTGGAGTCTCATGTGTTAAATCAGCTGCCGCTCTGATCCAAAATAAACGTGTTTAAGTTATTACGTTGTCTTCTGCATGTTTTCTGCTTTATTTTTACATGCATTATTTGTCACTATTGTTGTCACAAGTTTGATTCAAACCCTACAATAGCAGTTGTTTAGATGGTTAGAAATGGTCGCACTAGCACCTAGATGCGGAGTGGCAATCGGGAGAGTCGGGACTTTTCCCGGTGGGCCGTTAGTGTGTCGAGCCCGCCTGGCGTGCAGCCGCTACCCGGTGAGCAGCGCGCGTCCGTGGTCTGTGCAGCTTCAGGTTTATAAAGGATGCTCCGGAGATTCAGTGGGACAATGCAGCAATATTCCCAGAGAATATTAATGGCAGACTGGTGAGAGACCAAGACAATGATTTCATTTTCTTGTCCTTCTCTAATAAAGGACAGTTTGTGTTACTTAATATGTAGGCATACTGTTTTTTTTATTATAGCTCACTTTGGTTTCATAACCTTCTTAATAAGTCTCACATCACGGGATGAAAAAACGTGGCCAATATACACAGATATAATGGGGTTTACATTCATCACACTGGGAACACCACAATGCTTCTTAATCTTTTTATTTTGGTGCTGTCACTTGTCAGAAAAGAAAAAAAAAACATTGAAGACACTTCTTTTTCTAGTTTAATATTTGACTACGACCATCAATTAAAAAAAAATAAAAAATCTTTCTCAGATTGTAATTTGAATTCAGGTTTAAGTCAAAAGACAATATAAAGCATTCAGTTAGTACAAAATTCAGCTGTTCATCTTTTAACATATTAAAAGACAAGATCAGCCCTGTTTAGCCTCTCCTCCCTGGTTACCAATGAGTTCTGTGTAAGATTTACCACCACTCATAAGGACCTCTCATTGGTTAATGTGAGTGTTTGCCAGCTAGCTGATATAAGACACGTCAAGGTCCAGCTTCCAGTTACATTGCAGCTCTCCTAAGAGCTGGAGAGCAGCCTCAGATAGGGCTCTGCCGTCTGTTCCTAATGCCTGGCTCAAAACCAAAGATGTGCAGGCTTTGCAGTCTCAGATCCTCAACTGAGGGACCATACTCAACTTGATCTGAAATTCACTTCTCATAAAGTAAAATCTTTATTTTATGCTACAATCTCTTCCCTCCCCCAACATCTTTAATGTTATTCTTTTTTACTTTGTACTGTTAGAATTTTTCATTGTGGTTCTAAAACCACAAGGCACTAAATTCATATTTAAGCGTCTCAAACCCGCAGGCTGAGTCCAACCTAGCTGCTCAAGGATCCTGCTCTATATCCGGTTTGCAACACACCATGGTTCAAGCTCAATCAGGTAAATACATATAGTCTCAATAGCCAGCCAAGAGCATTTAAGATACAAATTTATTGCGTTTAATACACTTAAAACCCATGTCCCAAATCATGGCGTCACATTGGCATTGATGACCCTCTGGCTCCTGTTGAGAAAATTTAAGATTACAAAAGGACAAAATTAACCAAATTTCAGATAAGGAACAAACCTACCTCTTTTGAGAAACCGTTGCTGGATGCTGTCATTGAGACATTGTTTAAAAAGCTGGATACTTTCTTGGAGAAGTCACTCTGAAAGCCGGATGAGACGACGTACTGAGCAGAAGGCCGGAAAGCAGGTTGCATTGGAACCCTTTGTCTGTTCCATCTGGTAGTAGACTCTGGTGTTTGAAGCGCTGTAGTGGGCTTAATGGTTACTTTCTTTGAGACACTGGTTATAAAGCTAGATGCATTGCCTTTAATGCTGGCTACGTTCCCTTGAAAGCTAGATACGTTTGAGATACTGGTTGGAAAGCGGACGCGTTCCCTGAGATATTGTTTGGAAAGCCGGATACTTTGATGTATTGAGCAGAAGGCTGCTGAGCAGGTGGAATTGAAAGATGTCTTTGAGTTGACAATGTATAAAGCAGTGTAGTGGGCTTGATGGTGGGACTCAGACCTAGAGACTAAACAGATGTTGGCATGTGATGTTAAGAATGTGCATTTTTCAGTTCAACAAAACCACCAACCTTCAGTCGAGTGCGCAGGAGGAACAATATGGCAGACTCCAGCTGTGTCAGAATGAAACCTGTATACTGAGAGTAGTCCAGCCAGAGGATATGTACACTGCATTGTCACCCTGCAAGACAAGATAGGGATACGTTTGCATTAAGCTGAGAGAGTGGTAATAGCCAAAATAGTTTGGTTTAAAATATACCTGTGAAAAGCATTGCTGGAGTCAGCTGGACCATGCAACTTTTTGCTGAAGAAAATCTCATTTTCGTAAGTTACATACTCCTTGCCAAGCTGGAGAAACCAAGCATAGTATTTTGGTGCTCATATTGCCAGATATAAAATTGTTGGAGTTCGGTTACATTAGTAAGCCGCAGTACCTTGACTGTGGATCCACAACTGTTGATCCAAAAAGAGAAGAGAGCCCTTGTGCCGTCCATCTCTTTGGGTACACAGTTTCTGTCCAACAGGTTGATTCAGCCACCACAGTTATCCTGCCATCAGCCGAACACACTGTAGAGAAATGAGTTTTAGCACTTGCTAAAACTATTGAGCTCATATTAAAAAATAAAAAGTCCTTACCAATGACTTCAATAGCTGAGAACTGACAAGTCTTTACAGTTGAATTTTGAACCTCCACTGTTTGATGGTCCCGCATGAAGAGCTCAAAAGTGACAAAGAAGCCGTTCAAAGTAATGTCCTAAAAACACATGCAGCATTTTGACCAATGTCCATGTTTAAAAACAACATCCCATTTAAGACAATAGTTGATGCTTCCAGTTTTCACCTTGTACTTGTAGCCATGAGTGAAGAGCGGCACCTCGAGCAGCAGTCTCTGGGTATTGT
>NC_048425.1:15806632-15830038 GCF_013103735.1 Etheostoma cragini | reverse complement strand
TATCCTGCCATCAGCCGAACACACTGTAGAGAAATGAGTTTTAGCCCTTGCTAAAACTATGGAGCTCATATTAAAAAATATATGAAGTCCTTACCAATGAGTTCAGTAGCTGAGAACTGACAAGTCTTTACAGTTGAATTTTGAACCTCAACTGTTTGATGGTCCCGCATGAGGAGCTCAAAAGTGCCAAAGAAGCCGTTCAAAGTAATGTCCTAAAAACACACGCAGCGTTTTGACCAATGTCCATGTATAAAAACAACATCCCATCAAACACAAGTGTTGATGCTTCCAGTTTTCACCTTGTACTTGTAGCCAAGAGTGAAGAGCGGCACCTCGAGCAGCAGTCTCTGGGTATTGTTACTCATGATGTAGCCGTGCTTAGCTGCCAGCTCTGATGTCAGCAGCTCTGAGCCGATGCAGATCTCCCAAAGGTAGTCAATAGGCCGGTGGTCCAGTTTAAAGCTGATGCCAGACTCCGAACAGACAGCATCAAAGGCTGGAGAAGCTGTAATACAACAGTGGGTTACTTGCTTCATGTACAAGTAGGACTGACCAGGTCTAAAAATAAGGGACTTACAGGCATTAGTTAACGCCATCACTGATGTTACTTGGTAAAAAGGCTCATTTTCCGGCAGAACGGTCAATGTGTAGTTGATGTCCAGCATGTGCATAATTGTTGCACTTTTGATTAACTAAAGGAAACAGAAAATATGTTTAGTCAAGAGGATGAAGTTCCCATGTGTAAACCAGCATGACATCTAAAGCTACAACCAGACAATGCAAAGAACTTTTTACCCGCTGCTTGACGACAGAGTCATCAAAAGGCACCTTCAGAGTGTAGCCATGAGTGTGGTTGGCAACGACAACTTTTGTGATCTTGGCTCTGCTTGCATTTGTAAACGGAACTGTAAATTCCTGTCCATTCAAATGAACCGCAGCCAACGCAACATCTTCAGGGATGTCCCCGAGGTAGACAGTGAATGTGCGCTCCTCAGAAACTGTTCCTGAAATGAAAAGGCATTTAGATTACAGTTTCTTCAACTTGGCAAGTGCCTTGTTAGACTGTTTTCAAGTGAGGTCGCGTTCACACTAGGTTCCAAGGGGTATACAGCCCTTGGTCAATCCCCTTCCCCTAGGTCGTAATAGGAATTGGGACAGAACTAGGTCCCGCGTGAACGCGCAAAAGCTAGGCGAAGGGGTAAGGGGAAGGGGTAAGGGGAAGGATTGGGATTTAGCCTTACTGTTTGCAGTGGAAACAGGGCGTGGCACCAGGGGAGTGGCAAGTGTCCTGTGAACACGAAGTCTGGTGTCAACATGATCCCCATCCAGTGAGATTTGCTCAAAGTAGAAATGAAACATGTAGAACTCGTAGAGGTTCCCAGACACAATGCTCTGGGAAAATACAATAAGGAAATTGTTTAAATATGCAACTAATCAGAAATCTCTCCACATTTTAAAACCTGTTTAATGAAAAATAACCCTGCCTGACCTTCCTGTATCCTCCTTCAGCACTATAGGGGATGCTGATCTCAACTGTGGAGTTTTGCAGCTTCACAATGTAGCCTCTCTTCTCTGCAACTGGCTGCGCCACAAGTTCACCATTGACTCCAATGTTGACCTGCATCCTGTTATGACCTGACACCAACGGATGGAGCACCTCAGGAGTCTCCCACATAATGTAGCCACTGTTGTCATATGATCCTTTGTCTGTGGGATATTATACCAGTATTAGTTTTACTTGCTGTATGTCAAGGAAAAAAAATAAAATAAAAAAAGCCACAGCATAAAAGATTGTAATACTGACGCATGGAGCAAGCAGCCACCAGGTCAACCATGACTAAAACCCAGCTTTGTCTTGAGAAAAGTGTTGCATGGACCACCTCTACTGGAACACCATTCACCTGGGGGGAGGGGGCACTCAAATTAAAATCCTTTGTAGTAAATCCTTTACATAACATTCTTAAATTTCAAAAACAATGGACTAGATGCACGTAACTCTGCATCAGTGGTTCACCTCATTGCTGTATGATTCAGGTTGTCCATACGGAGTACGAAATACAAGCCTTCCATCTGTCAAGTCAAATGCATAGCCGTGCGTCTTAGCAGTTTTAAGGCTAATGGGCAACAGCTCCTGCTGCACCTTCTGAAACATCACCTGCCAATCTGCAGTGGCTGAGGCATAAGCCTGAAGAACACAATTTAAACTTTCATTTTAATTGTACCTACTAATTTGATGCACATTACCCAACGGCACATGACAAATTTACACATTTCCCAGCAGACATATCAGTCATACCGTTTTGACAACAGCATCCCAATCACCCTTCTTTGTCCCTGGACAGGCCACATCACTACTCACAGTGACCTACAAAGAAACCAGTATTACTAAACATTGTAAATTGAACATATTTCACATAAGATGCAACCAAGCTTACTTCCATGTAGTTGACCTCACAGGTGACCTCTCTGGGAGACCAAGGTAGAGAGGGAGAACAGGTCTTGTTCAAAGCATAGGTGACTTCCTTTCCTTTGTGTGTCACAATTAGGTTGAAGTTGAATGTGAACACTTCATCCTTCTGAAATATCAGTAAAATAAGGCTTCGCATTGTGTGCATAAATATCCCAAAACTGTTATGCATGCCATTTGTACAGACCTTGTTGTCAGCATGGCAGCTGAAGTAAGAGGCTCTGAGCTCCACATGTCCCGATGCAGGGAAAACACTGACACTGTAGCCGCACTTTGCTGCATACTGCTTAGTGATGGGGTACACACCTGTTTCATCTGAAAGACAAATTAAATCATATTTTCACTCCTTTATTCAGTGAAATAGTCAGGTTTAATTGGTCAGATTTACTAAAAGTAAAAACCTGCCAGGTCAGTCCTAAGAATTAACTAAATAAGGTTAAATAGCCACTGTTGCCCAATAGTGTGATCACACATGGTTTCTGACCCATAGTTTGTAATGAAGCTGGGCAACACTTACCAACAGCCTCAAAGGAAGGTTCATTCCCAGTGTAGAAGAGATCAACAGCTATCATGAAGTAACGATCACGACACTCCATATGAAGAACTTCTGCATGAACAAATGCGTTCAAATTAAAATAAGTGTGCTGAGGACTAACATGCACATGTTTATGCAGACATTATAGATATAGATAGGGGAGAGCATGTATGGTGTGGTGTAAGATAATGAATGGTTCTCACCATTGGGAACATGATCACATTTTGCAGTTGTCCACACAGACAGGAGCAAGATCACACTGTTAAGACAAATTCATGTATTAAAAAAAAAAAAAAAAACTAATGGCAACCAACAACTTTTTAAATTACCATGATCCTGCACCTTACCTAAGGCCAAACCCAAAAGCCATAGCCACTGATGTTGGCAGTGTCTAAAGCTAGCCTAGCTCAGCACAAACTAAACCTGCTAACAAACTACACCTTCTAACCAACACAAGCTAAAGTGAAACACTTGCTCGCTTCTATATCCTGGCCTTACTGGCACTATATGCTGCTGTCGACTACACACCAGCTTTTATAAGTCATTTTCTCTACCCATAGAGTTTAAAGGCAACTCTAACCTCATCAGCTGCAACTGATTGAAAGAAACCTTGAATGCTAATGAGCTACACATGTGGCTGTAACACCTGAAGGCCTCTGGTTGGTCAGTGAATAGCCTGACTTTTTAAAAGCTGGTGTGTAGCAGACATCAGCTCATAGTTCCACTTTGGCTGGTATGTACAATCAGGTTGTTAATTTAGGCTTGTGTTGGTTAACAAGTGTAATTTTCTAGCAGCTAGGCTAGCTTTAGACACTGCTTACACATCAGTGGCTATGGCTTCTGGGTTTTGCATTAGGTAAGGTTATTTAGTTTTGACACAACTCAATAAGTTTTAATTGTACTGACGGCTGACATTTTAGCATACGGGACACAAGCTTTTGTCTTAGAGTATTGCCTTACTCCATTCTGTTTTCTCAGCTGTAGAATTTGCTAGCTTTCCTGAAGGTTAGTCAAGATTTTTGCTCATTTCACCTACAATAATAACAAAGTCCAAATTTTGACCATAACTAGTGCACACAGGAGGTCTTTATATGGAGTGTCATGATCGCTACTTCATGATAGTTGTTGTTCTCTCCTTCACTGGGAAGGCTCCTCTCTTTGAGGCTGTTAAGTCTTGCACAGCTTCACCCTGCTAGGCCATCAATACCTGAAGCAGGACTTTCAGGAATTAGCACTGCCCCTTTAATCTAATAAAAGGAAAACCTTTCTTAAGTTACTGGTTTGCTATTTCAGCTTGATACCTGTACTCTCAAAAAACTGTGGGACAGGTGTGTACCCCATCACTAAGCAATATGCAGCAAAATGTAGCTTCAGCGTTCTCCCTCTACAGGGCCATGTGGAACTCTGAACCTCTTATTTCAGCTGCCACACTGACAGCCATGCGCTTACAAATTGATGTTTTTGACTTTTCCGTACAAACTAGGTGGGGTGTGTCATTTTCTACTTGGGTCCTTCAGAATGAATAAGCGTTCACTTTCAACCTGATTGGGATACACTAAGGAATTCTTTTTTCTCCCCTCTCTCCTGTTCTACAAGAGAGGTCACCTGTGATTTAAACTACATGGAAGTAAGCTTAATTACATCTTACATTTTTTTTCACCTACAGAGTAGTTTCAGATGTTTAATAAATAGGATTTCTGTCTAGGTGTCTGTGAGGAGGGAAGTCTCCTCTCAGTCAGGGACAAAGATGACTGGAAGGCTGTCAAGCCTGTAGGTTTCAATTGTTAAATGAAATTTCTTTACTAGTTACTTTTGTGCCACTTTTAGAATTTTTTAAATTTCAGAATAGCAGGTGATGTATCAGAGATGGGAGCAATTGTTGCCTAAGAACCTCTGAAGTTTGTAAGCAGATAGGTTTGACTTGGCAGAATGAAGGCTGGTATTTTGTACGAATGGATAACCTGATTCATTCAGCAAAGAAATAAACCACTGCACTATGCCTGGACTGTAAAGAATTTAGTCAAAAGCAGGTTTTGAGTTTCTCTACAGGTGAATGGTGATCCAGCAGAGGTGGTCCATGCAACTCTATTCTACAGACAAAGCTGGGTTGTAATAATTGTTGACATTGCTCTGTATTGCAGTATCATGTACTGTGGCTTCTTTTCCCCTGACTGTCAACAATTAAAGCTATAATACTGGTGCAATGTCTACTGATAAAGGATCATATGACATAATGTGGGAGACTGTTGAGGTTCTGTACCTGGGTCTTAACCGCACACAACTCAACCTAGGTTTCAACGGGGAATTTGTGGGGCACCCTGTTGCATAGGGCACAACTCTACAGTCCAGATTGACATTCTCTTTAATGCTGATGCCGGATACAGAACGGTCATATAATACAAACCTAAAAGATTGAATGCACATTAGGATTGGTTGCCTAAATTAAAGTAACTGATTTGGTCATGGTCCACAAATGAATTGCTCTAGTTCTCCAGTTTACCCAGATTATTTTGGTCACTGTAAAATAATGCAAACATGCAATAGTAAAAACATTTAACCTAGCAGCATCTGAATTGTTGGCATATTTTACCTGTAAGTATTCATTCACAAACTTGCATGTGTTTTCAGATCTTTGGTGACTAGCCATCGCCTTTGAGTTTTGTTCTTAATCTCTACTGGTAACATAGCCTGGTGGATGAGGATTGTGGAGTAGCCAGGCTATGATTTTACAGGACTTTGGCCACCCCCCTGCTGCCATGCTATGGTTTGGTTAAAAACCAAACAGTTCTTGATGCACATATGTTCAGTCTACCTTGGATGTGTCCCTGAAGACGTTGAATTGGCAAGTATTTACAGTGCCCCTTAAAAATACAAGCAGCCACAACATCACAAACAAATTGTGGCTATCCTAACAACACAGGCTACACTCCATAGACGTTAATATTAAATTTCATATACATGCACACACACATACAGTCCGTGCTACACTCTAATGTTGCTTTTTTTGTTGTTGTGCAGCAGATAAGTCTTTTTTTGGCTGCATTGCTAAAAACACATCTCTCTACAGTGTGTTTAACTGATGTCAGGATAACTGTGGTGGCTAACATTTCTCTGGCCATCCTAAGTGAAGGAGTATCTGCTAGAACCAACCTGGTGGACAGAAACTGTGCCCAAAGAGATGGACAGCACCAGGGCTCTCTTCTCTTTTCAATTCAACAGCCGGACCCACAGAGAAGCTACTGCTGCTACATTCAAACAAAATCTTACACTGATAACCAAGACTCAACATTAATATTTGAACAGATGACTAACCTAGATCATGTCACTATTTACATAATTTGCCTTCAGTTCTACCAGGGAAATATAGTTATAGTCTAGTTATAAACAAGATTTTAAGAATTGCAGTATGAGCCATGTAGTTTCTGATAATTCTACAGAGAGGTTCGTCTTACGTTAGTTGCAGTATAGCACTAGAATATGAGTAGATCAAGGAATAAATGTCTTGTCTTACAGGGAAACAATACAGTGTACTCTGGCTGGTTTCCATAGCCTCTTCTTAGTGTACAGGTTTGAGTCGGACACACCTGGTGTTGGCAGAATCATCCACACTGCACAGCCCACAGCAGATAGTTATTATAGTTATTTTTTACCTGTTTGACACGACCAGTTCACTCATCATATTTTGTGTTTGAGCATTTGTCCTCTTGCTGTACTGTAGGTCTGCAGAGTCCCACCATCAAGCGCACTGCAGCACTTAAAACCACAGCAGCTAGACTACCCATGTTGTTCTGGCCTGCCATCCACCCCCCATGCTTGCTACATCGGTTTCTAGGTTATTAAAATCTTCTCTGTGCTTTGAAAAAAGTAAGAACTTGCCTATTCAAAAACTTTACTTAAAAAATATTGAGGAAGTTTAGAGTTACATTTTGATTTGACATCTCTTCACATGAGTGCAAGAATCCTTGCTAACTAGTTTGAAGCAAGTACATTTTTAAATTGGAAATTTGGTATTGTATCTGTTAACTTGTCCAAAACCTACACAGGAAGTTGAACACAAAGTGGAGAGTCTCTTAAGGCTGAAGTGTTTATATTTAGGTGAAAGCAACTTATTTGTAAAAATCTTTGCATGTATGCTTATATGCTACTTATAGTAATCCACTACCTTTCAGAGAGAAATCACATGTTTTTTTTTTTTTTTTACTCCACTAAATTATCAGGCAGCTATAGTTATTTACTCTGCAGAAAGTGTGTTCAACAGTTAAGTTGTTAAAATGAGGACTATGGTTTGGAAACAAAACTATGGAAGTGACCCAGGGTTAAATGTCATGTTTTCCCATTACTTTAGCATCTTAATGCGGGAGTGTGGTCTGGACCTGCTCTATCTGTAAAGTGCCTCGAGATAACTCTTGTTGTGAATTGATAACATAAATAAAATAAAATTGAATTAATACTTCTCTCTCTGTACCCTGACATTCAACGCAATATAATTCATGCTTCTTAAAAGAATTGTAAAATTCTGGAGAGGGGACCCATCTGTTAAAGTAAAAGGTAAAAAATCAGGAAACACTCTGTATTTGATTTAAAAACAGAGACCCGGTAATAAAACCTTAATTTAAACTGGCGTTTATTACAGTAGCAGTTTGAAGTATAGTAGTTTTGCCAAATGTTAATTCAGCAACACCGGGGCCCCGCAGGGGACTGTCCTCTCTCCCTTCCTCTTCACCATCTACACCACAGACTTCAACTACCACACAGAGTCTTGCCATCTTCAGAAGTTTTCTGATGGCTCTGCTGTGGTTGGATGTATCAGTGAAGGGGACGAGGCTGAGTACAGAGCTGTGGTGGGGGACTTTGTCACATGGAGTGAGCTGAACCATCTACAGCTCAACGTGACAAGATCTAAGGAGAGGCAAGGCAGCAGTGAGCCCTGTTTCCATCCAGGGGGTCAGTGTGGACATTGTGGAGGACTACAAATACCTGGGAGTGCACTTAGACAATAAACTGGACTGGGCCAAGAACACTCAAGCCCTCTACAGGAAGGGCCAAAGCCGTCTCTATATTCTGAGGAGGCTGAGGTCCTTCAACATCTGGAGGACAATGCTGAAGATGTTTTATGAGTCTGTGGTGGCCAGTGCTATCCTCTTTGCTGTTGCATGCTGGGGCAGCAGGCTGAGGGTAGCGGACGCCAACAGACTCAACAAACTGATTCGCAAGGCCAGTGACGTCGTGGGGGTGGATCTGGACTCTCTGTCGAGTGTGTCAGATAGGAGGATGCTGTCCAAACTACATGCCATCTTGGACAATGTCTCACACCCACTCCATGGCTTGCTGCTCAATCACAGGAGCACTTTCAGTGATAGACTCATTCTACCAAAATGCACCACAGAGCGCCACAGGAAGTCATTCCTGCCTGTGGCCATCAAACTTTATAACTCCTCCCTCTAAGTGTCCGACACACAGACACTTAGAGGGGTTGAAACTGGACAATATTATCTATATTGTGCATTAACACTGGCTTGTAATGTGTGCAATACTCAACTGCTACTATTATTATTATTATTATTATTACCTTTCACCACTATTACTTTTCACCATTGCAACACCTTAATTATGTTATTTATGTAAATACTGTATCATAATATACTATGTAAATATCCATACTCCTTATATTTGTTTATTTCTTTATTTATATTTCTTATATTTCTAATATCTGAGCAACTGTAACACAGAGTTTCCCTTCGGGGATCAATAAAGTATTTCTGATTCTGATTCTGATTCTGATTAAATTAACCCTCATGTTGTCCTTGGGTCAAATTTCCCCTTTTTCTAATCAATGTTCTTTTTAACTACCCAATTGTAATTACCCAAAATAACATGATTTATTCCACACTCTTTGGCAAAAACAAATCTCTACTTTTAATTTTTTAAATAGTATTTACTCAAATAGTATTGAGTAAAAGTTGATATATTCCAGTCTGATTATCCATCAACGTACAATCCTTTATTAGTCGCAATAATTCCTAAGTTCTGCTTTTCTAACTTTAAAATTGGGTATAATTTCCTAAAAAATGTTTATTGAACATAAATTCCAAAAATAACTAAAACTAAAGTTAATAAGTTAGTGTTGAACGTCAAAAAGTGACAAACATTGAAAAGCGTCAAGTGTTAAAAAAAGGGACAACAACCTAAGAAAGTTAAAAACATGGATAGAAAGCGTCAAGAGTGTTTATTTTCCTTTTTGACGGGAAGACAACACAAGGGTTAAATGAAGAGAAATCCATATGCAGCCGGTGAAGTGAGCGGGGTTTCTCAAGTCAACCGGCAGGGGGCGCTCTGCCGCGGGTCTGCTACCTTAAGACATGACGGCGACTGGACTTTTTGACACCAACACGAGAGGGGCTAAAGCCACTTATCTTCGAAACGAAATTGAACAAAGTCGACTATGAACAATGTAGGACGTCGTGTGGTGAGTTTCTGACCTACATTGAAGTTGTAGGCCTACATTCATTTTTTTTCAGTCAAGCATTTACTTGACGACTAAAGTTTCAACATGTCCCCGTGTTCCTCCTCAGAGGTGCATGCGGCCCACCGTGCCGCCTCTCTCCAACAGGACCCTGCACCACCCGTCTTTCCTGCCTGTGTACATGGCTACAGAGTCCCACCATCACACCGACTGGAACAACCAAACCGGTGAGTCAGGTTTAGCCACATCTGTTTTGAAAAGCTCCATCCAACCCCGCGCTGACAACTAGTCTTCTCTCCAGTCCATCCCATCATCCCAGCGGAGTTCTTCTACACTGACCCCACCACGAGCTGTGGGAGGAGGATCCCCAACAAAGTGAGTGAGTTGAGGGTAAGTTCACTTCATAAACCTTCACAGATTCCCCCCCCCCCCCCTACTGTACAGGTTCCCCGTGGGATTTAACATAGACATTCTGATACACTTTATAGTTTTTAGAGATGATTAATGTTTTTCCAGACAAGACCACATGAGTCCAAGACATTAAAGACCATATGCAGTTGAATTTGATTCAGGTTTACAAAAGACTGGATGAATGGGCAAATTATTGCAAAAATTGGGAATTCTGGTAGGGTACATGTATATTAAATGGACTTGGAAAATACAATAATGTTTGCTCTCTGCAGCGAGTAAATGCAGCTATCCTTATAAAGTATGAGACACATTACCTTCACAAATCAAATATTATTATCTCAAATTGTGAGTATGTACTGTATTGAGCACAGAGTGAGAGAGTCCTAATGCCATTTCCTGTACCAGCCTGTGCTCTTCCGGTGGTGGTTGTAAAGGGTAGAGTTTTTTTTTGGGGGGGGGGGGGCTCAGACAAAGTAATTTAATAAGATTGACTCAGGCCTGTCAGACAGAGCTAAGACCCTGACCAGGGGGCTGGAAGGAAATTGAGACCAAGGGCAAAGGAGGAGGCGTTTGTTTTGACAGTGAAGATGTATCTGAAGCTGTGCCTGTTTTACATTTTAGGAAAATGCATCAAAAACTGTGAAAGCACCAGAAACTCTCAAATGAATCGTACAGGAGCACAGAAAAGCAAGAAGGTGGCAAGAAAACACAATATGCTGGATAGAAATAATGAAAAATGTACTCCTGTAAATATTGCAAAGTTGTTTGAGCTTGTAATGTCATTACATTGGTAATATGAAAAATGTAAACATTACCATTCAAATTTGCATTGTAGCATAGGTCACCTTATGATTTGACTTCATTCATTCTGTTGTCTTTTCACTCTTATTTATTTCCATCAGGTTTCAGATTGCTTCCAGCTCAACACTCCGCCACCAGTTATGTCCGCCTGCCCAGCTCCACCAACCCGCCCAGACCCATTCAGATCAGAAGCACACCCCACCAGGGATCTGGGCAGCCTTACCTTGAAAAGAAAAACTATCCACCCTCCAGTGCAACCAAGCCGTGTTATCCTCCAGCTTACCCAGGAGGAGGACCAGGCCATTACTAACCTCCTTAAACTGCACCACCAACAGTCTGTACATAGTGATCAGACCCTTGCTGCTCTGCAAATGGTCTCTTCCAGTGTAGAGTTGAACCCCATCTCATTCCTTCACCCTGACCTTATGGACTCCACTTCACCTGAGGAAGTATACAAACCCTTCTGTAGTGATGAGCAGTATTCACGGCAACAGGGGAAGTCTTGGTCGGATATGGAGCTTGAGGCAGCTAACGCGCTTCTGAGTTGTTTGATGGAGAAGGAAATCTGGGGCCAAAACCCCAGTAAATCAGCATTAACACTTTCAGACACTTTGCTTTGCCAGCAGCACAAGGATTCATCAAGAAGCAGTGAACCCCCAAAAGGATCTGAGACTTTCTCTGTATTAACTGCTGATTGTACCCAAAACAACACGGACCACACTGGCTTTAGTTGTGCCAGGGACTATGGAGAACCAGGCTGGGGGGGTTTTGGTTTTGTGATGGGAAGGAGTGATGTTCACCTGCCTGTTTTTGAGAAAAAAACACAGGTTGCCTCTGGCAACTTTTTAGAAATAAAGGAGCGTACGCTCTCAGATTCTGAGGGAGATGCTGTGGAAGTACTCCTGAGCCTCAGGGACATGGGAGCGTTGGATACCATGCAGTCATTGTCTTAAACTTGAGGGTCTTGTCCCTGGGTTTGTTTGTAAGGGATGTTACTATCTCTTTCTTATTATGGAAACAACTAGTTGAGGGTTCTTTGCACTAGTTGCTCTGAAAGTAAGTTTACTTTCTTAGGATGAGAAGTTAAAAATCTATCCAAGTATTGCACCTTTGCCTTGTAATTTCCTTAATATTGAATCAGTGTTTAACAAAAATGATCAACACTTGAGCCTTGAGCTAAAAAGAGCTTTTTTTTATTAAAAGCACTACGCATTGTTTTTGAAATAGAATCCTACCAACTCATTATTTACAACATAGTACATTTACAGCATATCCACAAATGAGATCCCATCTTTACTGACAAGCTGCAGGGGGAGCTACAGTATCATTCCACAATGGTTACTGACAAAAGCTAACAAGCGTCTGAATGGCAGTACAGCTCAGCACACAGTTGCTCTCCTATTCATAACTCTTGGGCTTGATATGAGCCTGACTGAAGTCCTGGTGTGTAATTCTGAGTTTATTCAAAGGCACTTCCTGATTGTTTTTTTAAATGTTAACACTGTTGAATTTCAGTAAGTATGTGTTTTTACAAGATTCTTGTATCATAAACAAGTTATCCTGTATTTTGGCCACCTTTAGTGACAAGATAGGCTGTTGTGCATGGCAGGAATAAAAGTTTAGCAGCACCTTCCTAGCAGTTTAGCAAAGATTTTGCAGATGTGTTACTTAAGGGCTGCATGCTCACAAGAGGTAAACTCAATCGGTTATTGAATGCATGCCCATTCATAGTGTCATTCGTAATGATCTACGGCAAGCTCCCAGCTGCACACTTGCGGTTTCATGTATGATGATTGCACGTTATGTCTCGTGATCTTCACCCTTCTCCTTTTATCTTTCATTTCCTGGTTGTTAGAAACTCCCACTTCATCTCAAAGTCCCTGAATAGTCTTTGTACAGAGTTCATTTCTGAAGATATTGTATCCATTCATTGTCTTTAAAAAAAAATTAAAAAAATCTTGTAAACATCCTTGATCCATCGATCCTAATGAAGGGTATTGGCCTTGTTGGTGGTGACCATGCTTGCAGCCTGAATGACTCTATAGCGCTCTCTGATGTTTCGCCGCCTCACATGCTCGTTGGTGATCTCTATGACGTTTCCTACGGGGAACCAGCCCTTCTGACCGTCAGACAGGCGGATGCCTTCATAACAGCCTAGGAAGAGAGGACGGGGGGGGGGGGGGGGGGGGGGGGGGGGGGGGGGGGGGGGGGAGTACAAACAAGGGAAGATTTGAGGTTTCTGTGTTGTTCATGCAAGACAGTCAAAACAAATTAATAAACCGCTACGGTGAGACGGTTGTGGAATAAGGCAGTTATAAGGATCAGGGTATATAAACAAGCAGAGTCAAAGGAAGGGGAAAATGATACAAAGTCATGTCAGTACAGGCTGATAGGAAACCGGCTTGTACCACATTTAAAAATGTAAGAGCCACAGACATTCCCAATCACAATGTTGTTTTACAAGTGCCAAGTATAATATTACAATATCATCTGGGTAAAAAAAAAAGTTTGACTTTTATGCTGTGTCATAAACGTCAGGTCAGACCACTGTGTTTAAATATAGATCTTTAAATGTTACAGTTACGACTGAAAATGACAACAGAAATAAACAAGTCTCTGGAATTCAAATCAACTGCCGGTTGTCTTCCGGGAAGTGTTTTGTGTTAGCACGACGTGTAATTTATTTTCTTACTTAAATAAGAGTGACGTGACACAGTAAGGACGCATGAACCCTAACATAACTCGTCATGACAAAACTGAATGACACTTACTAATAGAAGCGTTATGTCTAACATTTATAACTTGTTTATGTTTATGACACGCTCATGACCCCATCTTGTGACAGTCTAATGAGAAAAAAAAAAAAACTCTTTGGACCTGGTTTCTGTCCATGTTCTTACCCTCATTGGTTTTGCGGATGACGTTGATGATCTCAGTGGGCTCCAGGGTGAGCTCGTCTGCCTGCTGGGCAATGTACTGCTCCACACACTGCACCTGAGGACAATCTAACACACAAGCAGAACAGTGAGAAACTTTGGGCAGGAAACACACACACCCACATGCTGTACTGAGAGAGTGTGTGTGTGTGTGTGTGTGTGTGTATGCCCTCACCCCAGTCTTCATAAATCACTTCATCTTCGTTTCTTTCTGGGTTGGTGGGGTTAGGAAAAGCCGCCATCCACCTGTGCATATCTGACCTGAAAAAATTAAAATAAACAATGTAACAGCGCCTCATATTAATGAGTTGTACTTTGGACAGTTGTGGAGGAAAATGGGCTGTTTATGTGTTGGCCAGTCGCACAAAGCTACTCACTGGGAAGGAGCTTTAAATAGCCTCTCCATCATGCGTCCCTGGTGGTTCTCCAGCATGGTGAGGTTGAAGCAGTGCTCGCAGGGTCCGCTGCTGCCCCCACCTTCATCCATTGGCTGCACCTGCACCAGAGAGCGATGGGCGTGGTCGAGTACCACAAAACGCTCTGCACTGTTCACGAAAAAGAAGGGTGAGTCGTTTTGTGAATATTAGGGTGAAGTGGCAAAATATAATCATATCAATTACCTTCAGGAACTTAAAGGAAATATTCACATGCAGTGATAAATACTGAAGCGTGGACAATATTGTGTGTTTAGCTGTGTTTTGTATATGTTCTACGCCGTTATTTTGTCTCCCATCTGCTGTCAATGTGTCACTGGCAAAAACTAAATATTTAAAATCTACTCTTCCTCTCAGTTCTCTTCACTACTTCCTGTCACATTTGAGGAAGTTTGGAGTAATTTCCCTAGTGATAGTTAAGGAGGCATGATTGCTTTTGCAGTCAGTTGTCCCTTTCTCCATAGTCTATATCGACGCCGTTCTACTTCAAGGACTGTTCAGGTGCTGCCGGAAATTCCTCCAGATGTCCCAGACCTTCCTCTTTCTTTGTAATGGCATTGTATACTCGATTTCTGTGGACTGTCGCTCCTCAGATCTCTGAAGGGTGAATCCAGGTAGCTGCCTAGACTATCAGTTGAATCAGAGTTTTCTGTTGCACACCAAAAACAACTTTTGAACGTACACGTTCCTTCCCGAGGCTATTTTGCAGCGGCACTGTCACTGTGACCGGGGCTTAGCGCCACCCAAGACGATTGGGAAGGTTTAAAGAAATGCGAATAAACCACAGCACATTTTCCTCCTATCCAACAAGGCGGGACTAGCTAGGCCTGCGGAGGAATGTGAGACTACCTTCTTCATGGTTTAGGAGCCATTATGACAGCTTGTAAAAATATTTTTACTCTGCACAGCTTTCACCGGCTGAGGTGCCCTCTCACTTCCACAGCCTAAACATGACGCATCCTGATGAACAGTGAAATGAGTCAATAGAGAAATATCATTCTCTCACAACTTATTAATTCCCAACAGGGTTAATAATAATTTGTGATCTTTAATTTAAAAACAGCACGTAACTCTGCACCTATTCTGAGGCAAAAATATGACCTCAGCCCAAAGAATAAGTTACAGTACATAATAAAGTTGCAATATCTATCTATTGTTTTCCAGAATCGGTTTACTATCACCTTGCTTACAGTTGTGTAGTGACTGTTGAAAGAACTTCTTACTCATATCTGTCTCATATAATGAGCAAAGATGCCTAATTCTGCCTGACACACAGTGTATTAGGGCTGATGGTTGACACACACATTGTCATATGTAGGTAATTGTGATCCAAGAAAATGTTTGACACAACCTGACATCTGCAGGATTTTAAGATGAGTGTGAGTGAAATGTATCATGTCCCCAGATAAAGACCCATTTACACTAGCAAGAATCTACAGCCATGCTAGTGTGACAGAGTGGCTCTTCTTTGAGCTAAATGCTAACATCTGCATGCTACTATGCTTATACCGACAATGTTAACATGCTGGTGTTTAAAAGGTTTATACTGTGTTCACCATCTTAGTTTAGCTTGTTAGCAATGCAACATTTGACAATTAGCACTAAACAAAGTACAGCTGAGTCTGATAGGAATGTTATTTGTTTTGCAGGTCATGAATTAAAGGATTGACCACAGAGTCAGATGATCACCAAGGGTGGATCCTAAATCGGATCTGCTAGAATGGTTTGCCTCACCCTTTCTTGACAGCGATGATCAGCAGATCATTGAAGAGGAATAGGTAGACGGGGGTGAACTTTGCCCTCATGTTGAAAATGGTTCCTCCTTTGGACATTTCCTGCAGCTCTCCCTTCTTCTCCAAGTATCGTGTCTGAGAGATGATTGGGATGGCCTGGAGAAGACGCAAGCAAAAGTAGGAGCATTAAGCTCTTTTTCAAGCAGCTTGAGTCCAACTAAGACACTGACAAAAATCATGCACACATTTTGTGTGTCTGTGTGCGTTTACCTTGAGCTTGTCAAACTCCAGTGTTTGAGAGACAAGGATCAACTCTTCCATCCGACTCATCTTTTCCACCTGTGTGTTACACTCGTCAATGATCTGTGTGTGATTATGAGAGTGGGGGAAAATAGAGACAAGATTATGAAACAAACTAAACGGTCTTCATTTCATTGGGAGTATCAGGTGCATTTCTTTGACAAATGTCCATTGTACTCCATGGGTCACTGTCGCTGCAGAGCTCACTCGATAAGAAATCCTTCGCTCAGGCAACAGCTGACGTCAAATATCCAGAGGCATGCGAAGCACTGAGTCATATTATGTGGATTTGTAGGCAAAAGAGAGGGTGAAGAGTGGGGGGGCGTTTACCTTCGATACAGAAGCCAAAGCCTTGGAGGCCGTCTGCTCCTCTTTCGTCCTCTCCTTTGTTCTCTTCAGGATGTTCTGAAACAACAAACAGCTACTTTCTATTTCTGCAACAGGCAAACAGCAGGATACATTTTTTTCTCCCATCTAAATGCAAACAAGGTCATGAGGTTGAGAATATGTGTGCCCGTGAGTTTGCTCATAGGTCAATAGTCAGTGACAAGGTAGAGATAAAACTTATTTTGTGTTGATATAGATATGTGCCTTGCATCACATGCTCCAAACAGTCAACAGAGAAACATAAAACAAGACAAGTTTGAGCTGGGAGGATTACGCTGGAATGAGGACATTCAACAAACAGTAGGTATACACAATGTACTGTGGCATTCTATCTAGTCATTTGAAATAACTTAAAGGGTGGAAAGGCTAATTGAATTGTTGTCGCGTAACAGTGACATAACTGACAACAAAAGCTAGCCTGTCTCTGTCCAAATTAAAGGAAATACTTTTATTAAGGCCTCTCAAGCTCACTTAGGTTGTCTCCTTTGTGCACACAAAGCTGTCCTATATGTCAAGTTGTGGTTATTCAGGAGAGTTCCGTGCTGTAACTATTTATTTATTGCAAACAGCAGTTTGAAACAGCGCCAGGCTACCTTTTTTTAACCTTGCTTCTAGTATTTATGCCAAGCTAAGCTATTCTACTTCTAAATCTAAAACATTTCTGGAGCAACCTCTAGCTCACCCAGTAAGAGTGTGCGCCACATGTAGGCAGCGGCCTGGGTTTGAATCCGACCTACGGCCCTTTGCTGAGTGTCACCCCCCCTCTCTCTCTCTCCACTTTCCTGTCTATCCACTGTCACTACCTAATGTGGCAAAAGCCCCCCAAAAAAATAATGTTAAAAAAGCATTTCTACAACAACATTTTAACTAGTGTTCATTTAATGTTCTCACTTCAATGAGCATTTTGATGCGGGTTATTCGCTGGAAGGGCAGCAGCAAGAAGGACGTGAAGGGCAGCCGCTGGCATTGAGGCGACTCTTGGAGACGAGCGATGACTGTAGCAAACTGCACGTTGTTCTTCCTGCAGACACACATGCGCATACAAGCACACATCAATGGTATGTATTGCAGCTGGCTCATATACTAGTGGATTAGAGAAAAGGAGGAAGGAAAGTGGTTTCAGGGGATAAAACAACATCCATGCTCGCTTTCAGTTTTTCTGACAAATTGCTGTGGAGGGATACAACATAGGTGAAATGAAGGTTTTCCAAATTTATCTGGAATCTGGGAAATAAATGGGGAAATATTACAGAATTCCTTACAAGAGAAATGTGTAGGTCTTCTCCTGATAGATCTGGTTGCGGATGTAGTCGATGTAGGCTGGGAAGTTGTGCTGGGAGTGGTAGTGGATAATGTCACAGATGTCAGGAAAGACCAGGTCCTTGAATATGCGATCCTCCAGGTCCTTCAAGAACCTGTGGAGTCAAACAGCAAAGTTTACACAAAACATAAAAGATTTTTCAGACAGCCGACTCTCAGGAAATGACTTATTACATCTTTGCTTTTCCTTACTATCTCTTAGTATCTTTGTCCCAAGTCACCAGTTCAAATCACAAATCCCCTTCCTATTTCCCTTTATCTCGATTGATCCTTCCTTCTGCCATTTCTCACCTCTCGCTGACCTCTCGGACCCTCAGGATGTTGGAGAAGAGGGTTTTCTTCTCTCTGATGATCATTGTTTCCTCCAGCTCCCGGCTGTCCATGAAGTGTTCGGTTAAAATACGCAGGGATCGAAGGTAAGAAGTCTCAGATGTCAAAACCTCAAACATACTCTGCCAGGGAGGGAAAAAAATGCTAATATTACATTCAGCCTTAAAATGATACTGTGGTGTATCCCAGTTTGCACAGAAATGAGCAAAGAATGAAGATCAAAACCAGGGTCATTTTCTTACTATAGGTTTCCCACCCTATGAGCAAAAATGTGGGGTTCTTTCTATGGATGGAAATGTTAGTGGTTTATCAGATTAAATTAAGCCATCGTCATCTATCCATAAAATCGAGAAATCTCTGAGTGTGTGTCCCTCCCTCGCTTACGCAGTAACTGCAGCGGGGCGGGGAGTTGCTGCATCCCTCGAAGGCTCATTGATTGCGGTTCCCCGGCTACCGGTGTCAGATGCCAAAAAGTGATCATCCACCAAAAACAGATTGCTGTCTACCCTACATGCAAAGACAATCCTACACAGACACATGTTAGATGAACGCCCGGGCTCTTGCACACTGTTTAAGAGCAGAGGCTAGGGAAGCTGCAGGCTGAGCCCGGCTCCCTCCTTCCCTCGCCTGGGGCACATTGCTACCTGGATGTGGGACGGCAATACAAAAAACAGGGCTATGCCAAATCTCAAGATGAGCTTGATTCAACCATGGACAAAATACTGGGAACCCAGCAAATAGCCCCTTCCAAATAGACACTCACTCCAAATGGCCACTGCACTAGCTTTATAAAACAATCATTTTAAATGGTATGCATCACTTGTCACTCACTTCCTGTACCTAAAAGGATTGTTGCCTGATGTTGGAAAGTTACAGCAGTGAATGTAAAAGCTTTCGTGAACTGGGGATGGAGTGAATCGATCGATTATATTACAGCAGTGAGTGGTACAGTGAGGCAGAGTGGACTTTAATTTATTTAAAACATCACATTATGACTTTAAGATGTGATTTAAATTGTGATACTGCATCTCCCATTTCTCTTTTCCTTGCATCAATGATCTCTCCTCAGTACATTAGCCTCTCCCTCACCTCCTGGTACTTGCACTGCTCAGGGGTGAGCTGCTCCAGCACCCCTGCCTCCCGGACAACTGGAAGGTCCTGCCAGAGGGTGCTCTGGCCCGGTGTAGGTGCAGAGCAACCTATGGGTGCTCCGTTTTCAATCCCAGTCCCAGCCCCAGAGCGACGGGTTTTCCAGTCCATAGCGTAGTCCACACTAGTTTTACTGATGTTCCGACAAACTGTCTGGCGTCGGATCTCCTTGGTGATGACAGTGGCACGGTACGTCTGGTACAAAGGCTCTGAGGGGAAAACAAGTCACAAAAGGTTATACAAGTTACAGGTGAAAATGCTGATGGCTAACATACTGACATGATATGCCTGTTACAGGCATTACTGCGATTCATTTTAGTCTTTTAATGTTTTTTTGTGACAGATGTCAGCCTTACCATCCTGCAGCCGGGACTCCCAGCTGAACGAAGACTCCCTCCTGAGGGAGCCGCTCCTGACTAGAGTCCTAAAACAAGCAGTATACAAAGAGGAGAAAGGGATTAAGCAGGGTAATATGAAACCAAACTATCTAACAAAAGACACTGTTAACGATTACTCCATACACATGGACACCTCACATGTTGACTTCAAGGACAAGACTGGAATTCCATATATTTACAAAATCCTATACAAATCCCATAAAAAGTCCAAACCCAACAATACTATCCAACTTCTGTTCTCTGTCTGTCGCTCTCAGCTCCAAGCCCATTTGTTCCAATTTCCTACCTACATAATTTGAGATAAACTACAGTGTGTTTTTTTGACAAAAATGGATAAGATATTACAGGCGATTAAGCTACATGCTTTGGTTACACAGACAGAACACTTTGGATGGCTTTGGTCTCAATGTTTTTGATAAATAGAAAAATATTGTCAGCCTTATCCTTTTGAAAATGAAAGTAGGAGGTTAGGTGAGGGGGATAACTCACAATTCTTTGAATGTTTTATCTTTCTCTTCATTCCCATCCTTCTCCTCTCCTTCTGTAAAAGGCAAGTAAATGTCATCATCGCATTCAATTACACAGACAATTAACAAGTTGTGAAATAAAGGTCCTATGACATGCTGCTTTTTGGAAGCTTTCCCTTATGACATCATAAGGAGAAGATTCCAGATCGGCCCATCTGAGCTTTCATTTTCTCAAAGCCAGAGCATGGTACCCACGGCTCTGTTCACACCTATCTCCATTTCTAGCCACTGGGGGCCATAGGCAGGCTGGGGGAACTCATTAATGTTAAAAAAACCTCAAAGTGAAATTTCATGCCATGGGACCTTTAGTCATAGCTCATCTCAGGCAAGTGTGTCGTAACGTTTGTTTGCTACAAACCTTTTTTCTGTGTGAGGGATTGCAGCGAGGAACTACTAAGCCTCCTTGGATCCGCCTTTGGTGGTGGAGGTGGAGGTCTGTGAGGGCTGAGTGGGGTCGGAGTGACGTCCCTCTGGGTGCTCAGCCCGCCAGCAGTGGAGCCGCTGGGGCATGAGGGCCGCAAGCTGCGCCACTCCTCCAGTGTTGGCTGCGGGAGTGAAACGCCGCCCCGTGGCACCGGCGAGAGACTGCGGCTGTCCTGAACCACAGGAATCCTCGGCGGGATGGCAGGCGGACCACTGTCTGGGTTCAAGATGGGTTCTGTGTTTGTCAGGGACTCAGACGTCTGATCTGAGGTGCTGTAGAACAGTTTAGACCGGCGAGCTGGTTTGCGCACTCGAATTAGTGGAATATCTAGTTCCTTACACGCATTGGGTTTTTTAGGAGTGGGGTCGACCACTGGAAGGGTGTCCTCGTAAATATTTTCTTCTTCGCTTTGGGTGGATAAGTGGTGGGTTTGTGATGATTGAGCCCGTTTTGGGGGGACAGGGGGAGACTGAGAGCGAGTGACAGCGAGAGAGGCGAAAACAGAGCGAGGGCCTGGGTCTGAAAGCCTCCTGCTACCATCACCGAGCAAAACCTCCAAACATTGGTGGAACTTTGACTTTCCTTGTTTCAACCCTTCACTCTCGTTAACCACAGACGTCCTGTCCACCTCATCCTCGGCCTCGCTGTCCCTCTCCCCTCCATTCTCAACCTCCTCATCCTCCCATCTCTGCTCTTCCACATCAGTGTCATCGTCGTCTCCAACACTGTGCTCCTCCCCACTGTCATGCCTCTCCACGGGCACCCATATCAGTTTCATGCCAGGCAATTGGAGGTGGCACACACAGCTGCAGCTCGAGTCGCAACATAGACTGAGAGGGGTGTGAGGACTGTGCTCCGCCTCCGCTTCACCTCCTCCAATACACTGGATCTCCACCTCTTTACCATCAGGTGCTGCGTTGAAAAAGAAGCAACACAGATTAACTGCTTTGATATGTTCATGAAAAGGGAGGAAAATAAATCACCACATAGTAGACCTGTTGTAGTTCTTCCTAAAGTTACTGTAGAAGGAAACATAGATGCTCATTTTCCCGCCACACTCCAGACAAAAAGACAAAGCTAATGGCTGTGAATGAGCTGTTTCCTGACCAAATCTTTCCTACATGTGTATCCCCAGATAGGGCGGCTCACTTTCATCTGACCTTCTTATCTGGTCTTCACATGGCACACGCGGGAATATTGAGTAAGCAGTTTAACACTACACACATACAGCAGGTCTGTAAATGGTGTCTTCAAATATTAATGGAAATTTTGGAGAGTTGCAAAATCCAATATTGACATAAGGGAATGGAAAAGGTGGAAGAAAGAGATGAGAAAGAGGATTAATGGAATGTCAGTGAATAAAGATATAAAAGCAAAAAAGTAGTGATAGAAATTTTCCATATCAGCAAATACAGATTTTTTTCAAATTACATATAGTTAAATAAAGATGCAAAGAGGATCACACTTTTCTGACATGTATTTTTAGGGCAATTTCATTATTTGAATAAAAGACCATAATATTTTTTGTTTGTTGCTACTATAATGTAGCAGTTGCATTAAGCATAATTCCATCTTTATGATTGCTCAGATCACCAGTAGGGCTCAAACAATTAGTCGACTGAGTGATTAGTCCATTTACCAAAAATGAATCACCAGCTATTTTGATACTGGATTAATTTTTGTAGTTATTGTTCAGGCACAAATGCCAAACATTCTCCAAACATTTTTCTCAATTATCTTATTTCTTCATGTTCATTGTCTAAATGATTGATGTTGGGAAACTAATATTGACAATAATCGTTAGTTCATTTAGAAGGTTATTCTGCTGGTATGAGGACATATCTCCACACAATCTGACATCCTCAAAGGCTTTTTGTTACTCAGAGGGAACTAAAGCAAGGAAGTGAAAGCACTGTATGCGTAACTCGGGCGGGCACACACACACACACACGCACACGCACACGCACACGCACACGCACACATACAAGCACACACAAATCACTATCAGCCAGCCGATAACATGTTGTTGGCTTGCCCTTTAGTAAAACTGAACATCATGACACAGCAAAAACCTACTCATGTTAAATGAGCTACAAGTTAAAACTGAATACGTGATCAGACTGATAGAACCTGTTTATGGCTATTGGTTGAGATTACTTTGAGAAACTTTTGCCAGAAACAAAACAAATGGCCAATACTATAAAATTATTTGTCTTTCAGTTTTATAAAAAACTACAATCAGTCCAGTTGGCCTTAACGTTAGCTACGCTGCAGGCTGTTAATGGACTGTTCAGTATAGCTTGGCTTAGAGGAACATTCATTCACTTACATTCACACACATTCATACACTGTGGCCGAGGCTGCCGTACATGGTGCCACCTGCTCATCAGATAAACACTCACACACATTCACAGTCTGATGGCGCAGCATCGGGGGCAACTCGGGGTTCAGTGTCTTGCCCAAGAGCACTTCAACATGGAACTGCAGGGATAGCGGGCCACCAACCTTTTGATTGGCAAGTGACCGCTCTAACTACCTACCTACCTACCTACCTACAGAGTGAGTAAAATACAGTTTATAGCATCATCTGCGCTTTGTGCAATAATAATTAACGTTTAGTGTTGCTATCTCTGAATGGCAGGCAAATGTAAAAGTACCTAGATGTAAAAGTACTTGGAGGGAATAACAAAAGCTAACTGCTGTTTTTCAGTACTACACATATATATAAATATATATATATACACACACACACATATATATCAGCATATATCAGCATCTCTCTCTCTCTCTA
>NC_048425.1:15719550-15806532 GCF_013103735.1 Etheostoma cragini | reverse complement strand
CTTGGCATTCTCTTGATGAGCTTCAAGAGGTAGTCACCTGAAATGGTTTCCCAACAGTCTTGAAGGAGTTCCCAGAATTACTCAGCACTTGTTGGCTGGTCCAGCTCTCCACAAACCATCTCAATTAGGTTCAAGTCCAGTGACTGTGGAGGCGCAGCACTCGATCACTCTCCTTCTTGGTCAAATAGCCCTTGCACAGCCTGGAGGTGTGTTTGGGGTCATTATCCTGAAAAATAAATGATGGTCCAATTTAACCCCTTAATCTTAATCTTAAACACTCTTAATCCCGGATGGGATGTCGCATGTCGCAGCAGGATGCTGTGGTAGCCATGCTGGTTCAGTATGCCTTCAATTTTGAATAAATCCCCAACTGTGTCACCAGCAAAGCACCCCCACACCATCACACCTCCTCCTCCATGCTTCACGGTGAGAACCAGGCATATAGAATCCATCCGGTCACCTTTTCTCCGTTGCACAAAGACACGGTGGTTATCTCAAACTTGGACTCATCAGACCAAAGCACAGATTTCCACTGGTCTAATGTCCATTCCTTAGGTTTCTTGGCCCTAACAAATCTCTTCTGCTTGTGGCCTCTCCTTAGCAGTGGTTTCGTAGCTGCTATGTGACCATGAAGGCCTGATTCGCGCAGTCTCCTCTTTAACAGTTGTTCCAGAGGGTCTGCTGCTAGAACTCTGTGTGGTAATCATCTGGGTTCTAATCTGAGCTGCTGTTAACTTGCAATTTCTGATTTATGAAGTTATCCTCAGCAGCAGAGGTGACTCTTGGTCTTCCTTTCCTGGGGCGGTCCTCATGTGAGCCAGTTTTGTTGTAGCGCTTGATTGTTTTTGCAACTGCACTTGGGACACATTCAAAGTTTTTGCAATTTTCCGATCCGACTGACCTTCATTTCAAGTAATGATGGCCACTCGTTTCTCTTTACTCAGCTGATTGGTTCTTGCCATAATATGAATTCTAACAGTTGTCCAATAGAGCTGTCAACTGTGTATAACCTGACTTCTGCACAACACAACTCTATTAATAAGGCAAGAAATTCCACTAATTAACCCTGACTAGGCCCACCTGTGAAGTGAAACCCATTTCAGCTGAGTACCTCATAAAGCTCATTGAGCGAACACCAAGGGTTTGCAGCACTATCAAAAAAGCAAAGGGTGGCTACTTTGAAGAAACTAGAATATAAGACATGTTTTCAGTTATTTCACACTTTTTTGTTAAGTAGATATTTCCACATATGTTCATTCATAGTTTTGATGCCTTCAGTGATAATTTGCAATGTAAATAGTCATGAAAATGAAGAAAACGCATTGAATGACAAGGTATGTCCAAACTTTTGGCCTGTACTGTATGTGTGTGTATATATATATATATACACACACACACACACACACACACACACACACACACACACACACACACACACACACACACACACACACACACACACACACACACACACACACCAACAACAAATCTATAGTACAAAACATTAAAATAATATAAAAAAAAGAATATGTGGAATATATTCAAAAGATAAATACTAGAGCAGCAGCAGAAGCCAAAGACAGAAACACTAGTTTAAAAAGTGTAAAACCCCCTGTACCTGATCGACCTCCTTCCACACTGATGGGGTCCCCATCCTCTAAACTCCCACCCTTCTGCTTCTGAAGGGTGCGGCTCCTCTTAACAGGCAGCGGAGGCGCCTTCTCTCCGCTAACCTGAAGCTGCAGATTGGCACGGCTTGGTTTGGGCCGTACTGTAGGCGGCCTTTTGGGCCGTTTAATTGGCCTGAAGTCTGCGTTTCCATTGGTGGGCTGTTGTTCCCCCGGTTCATTCAAATCATTTATGCTAAACTTGCTCACAATCCTCTTGATCTTTCCTTCAGAAAGCCTCGTGCTGATGCCACTGTCTCCCTGAGGAGGGGAGCTGGTTTGAGGTGTCGGTTTCGGAGGGATCTCTAGTCTCAGTTTGGGCTCAGGTTTGAGGGGTTTAGGCGACAGGGGCCGTTGGGATGCTTCCTGGACAGACATGGTAGCTGGTGTTTACACCCAGATACTGACAAGTCAGGTCAAAGAGAGCATGTCACCTGATGAGAAAGGAAGAGAAAGTTTAAAACCACTTTTATATCATATCAAATTTAATGTCTACATTATTAAAAGCAACATTTCTTGTATTTTGTGCCTTCATTAGACCATAGAGAGCTAACATGGAATGGGGGAGAAAGACTTCAGTTGGGGATGTAGCGGTTCCATAGCGGATTAGTGGCTCCCAACCTTTTTATCTTGCAATTACTTTAAAAAAGCACAGCTCATTATAATTATAGTCATTTTCTGTAGCTGAAAGAAAACACAATGTAATAAACACTCAATTCAATATTTCCTTTACAGTATAATCCTATAATCAGACTTTGCAGCTCTATACTACAAATCCCCCACTGCAGGGCCTCAGAGGAAAATGAACTTTGCACTGTAAGGAGCCAATTCATTTCTGGTAAGAACACATTCCCACAAAGAACACAAGGTAATGTCAAACCAGCTGAGTAGCTGAGTCTGTTTTCTGCACTACAAAGGCACACAGTAAAGGGAAATAAAGCTATGACTAGTAGAGATAATGGAAGTTTCCATTGTAAAGTTCCCTAGTAACTTGTTTATGCCTTTACTGCTGTAATGGCCGGATTGGCTCATCAGTATCAAAACAGGGATCCCAATCAAACACAAGGTTTCCGTTTCAGAGAAGATTGCTGTGAGTAAGAGTCAGCCATTGGAAACTATTCTCAAATGTAATGTTAATACAGCTTGGACTTATGTGTAAAGAACACAAATACAAATGTCAATTCTTCTTTGGCTTGCTGTTAATTCATATGTATTACCTACTACCATTTTGAACAGTAGTGTATGTATGATTCATAATGACACACGGCTGTAATTCAATTAATAGTTAACCACTGTTTCAATACAAAAGTGCAATTTAAATCACTCCACCCTGTTTGGTACACCTGTTTACTATCTCATGTGCAACATTGTCTGAAAACTTTACATAGATGTCCATGTTTTGAAAATAAGATCTCTAAGAATCAGAATCAGAAATACTTTATTGATCCCCGAAGGGAAATTCTGTTAAGTGTGTGCTGCTATCTCTTGTTCACAAAAAACTAAACTCATAATTAGGAATAAATGTATTTACAAATGTACAAACACTGACACTTGTGACTGCCGTAAACCCGACACAGATTCCATCCTTTAAAATTCAAACACTGTTTCCTCATACTAAGCACTCTAGTCATTCAAATGAAGCCTGTAAAAATATGTGGCCTATAAAAAGAAATGTGATGACTGTAAAGTTAAGTGCAGTTTCCAATCTGGGCAACCAAAAGTCCGTGCTGCAGATTATTCTCACCGTGTACAACAGCTGATGCAATACCAAACCAAAAGAGGGTTAGTCATCTTCTGAGTCATGCAGAAAACACTAGTGCACTGCTTTGTGTGACTCTATGAATAATGTTGCGTGTAGCCGCATGCATTGAGGATCACACACGCACCATTGAAGGGCAAAAAAACAATTCTAATTGACAACTAATGTTGTGATCATGTTTTGGATTAATTAAATAATTACTCAGTCTATACATGTTTAAAATAATAACAGATGCCAGTAAGCAGCTGACATTCATTCAAACCCCGAGTATTTATATTTTAGCCACGCTATCTGCATTTCTAAAGGGATATTGCTTGTCTACCGGACCAGACAACATTTATAAGAAATTAAGATGAAATACTTTGTTACCATATCAACATAACTGATTGCAATGTGTCTTAGTTAAGAGTGGTGCCTGCAACCAGCAGGTAAACAAAAGCATCACAGACAGCAATCCACTTTTTGGGCTATTGACTTAGACTCTTTTGCACACAGCTCACTCACGTCAACAACACTCAACCAGTAGAGGTTTGTAATTGAGAAAGCTGGTCGGACCAGTTTAGATGGGAAGTACAGTAAGCATTAAATTGTAGGTGTGTGTGAATGTGTGCGTGTGCGTGTGTGTGTGCGTGTGTGTGTTTCAGGTCTTTCCAGGTTTTGCTTTTGGCCCTCAGGTTATTACCATTGTCCACAGGATGACATATAAACCTCGAACAGGAGGGTGAGTACACTCACAAAGCACTCTTCTACACAGTGGGGATAACACATTAGGATTGTGTGTTAATGCACTTATAGAAGTGAGAGATTAGACTTCAAAATTCCCTCCTGACTTTCTTTCAATCAGCCCCAACCAGACTTCACTTCTCTTCTGTCACTCTTTGCTCTGTTGACCTGGTTAGGTCAATAGCTACATCCTCCAGTCTACTGCACCCTAAAAACACTAAGGGTGGGTCAGTGGGCCACTCATTCATTCCACTAAGTGTATTTGTCCTGGTAAGTCCAAGACCTATCAGAGATGGTGTGATCCCTTAAATCAGACTAGCTAGAGAACAATCCTTAAGTGCTTGAGGGCTCCATTAACACAATGTTTGTGTGTGTGTGTGTGTGTGTGTGTGTGTGTGTGTGTGTGTGTGTGTGTGTGTGCGTGTGCGTGTGCGCGCGCGCAAAGTATGCCATCTGCTCTGGACAGGAATGGGTAGGGGGGCTTTAAGAGAGCTACCATTACAATACAAGTTATGTGTATGTAAGCTCCACGTTGGCCAGGAAGGGGGGACGGAAAAGGTGTGTCGGGAAGGAACACTCACTCACTCACACACACACACACACACACACACACACACACACACACACACACACACACACACAGTTCTAACTTAGGCCTAATAGCGCTGTTACCTACCTTAACAAAATGGTAAACGTGTCAAGTGATCAACTACAACAAGATTTTCTACAGTATTGCCTAAAGGGTTAAATACTTACTTTTCAGTAGGACAACGTCACTCGGTTTTCATATGGGAACAGGTGCATCTAGACTCAATCATCAACATCAACCAACCCACACCTGCTACATTACCAATAATGAACTAATCTCGCTTAAAACATAAATTAGGTGAAAGAAAACTCACCAATGTTAAGCAGACATGTTTCTGAATCCTTCTCCTGTGGATCGGCTCTAGTGTTGGCAATCCAACATGGTCAGCTGTGGCCAGAAAACACGCTTTAGGTTCAAATCGGTCCGGGGCGCAGCTACGCTAGTGTACACTACTTTAAAAACATTCGTCGTTAAATATACTGTTAAGAAAAATGATCCAGAATGTAAAAGCAAACCGGTTTGGTTCCTTTTTGTTCCTCTGACAGCGTTGTGTGAGCACCCATCGTCCCCCTGTTGTCTCCTTTGTTACCAGCAGCACGTATGAGAGGAGAGGACTGGAGGTAGGGGTGGAATAACCCCCCCGAGGTTGTTGCGACTCAAACCCGCTCACACCACCAAGTCACACGCAGTAAGGGTTAGAACTTCCGGGAGGACTTTCAAAATAAAATAGATTGAAACAAGGAGCTAAAGGTAAATACCTAGAATATTGAAGAAACCAGCTTTCTGAGCAACGATCCTCTTCTGCCGAGTTGTTAGACAAATGTTGACTAGAGAAGTTGGCCAATGAGCATTCCTCCATATGGAAACGAGAATCAGAATCAGATCCAGAACCAACAAAACCAGTGTAAGGTTTAGAAGCTGAGTTAATTCATATGTTTACTCCCTTAAAGAGTGATCCACCACCACATATCGAACCCTCACGTTACACCAGCTTTCCCCCCAGGCAGTCAGAAGCACAACCCCTCCTCTCCTTCTCCCTCTATAAAGACTTGTGTCCAACAAAACCCCCAAAACTGGAAGTGCACCTCATCGTGTTAATTTATCTTGATTGTTATATGTTACTAGATACATTTCTCTTTAGTCATTTTCCATATTACTATGTTAACGTTATATTTCTGTCTGTCATAATTCAATTCTAAAATTAGTGGGTGACAATATAGATTTTTCTGTGTTTGTATTTTAACAA
Source organism: Etheostoma cragini (assembly GCF_013103735.1). Classification (NCBI taxonomy): domain Eukaryota; kingdom Metazoa; phylum Chordata; class Actinopteri; order Perciformes; family Percidae; genus Etheostoma; species Etheostoma cragini. Next base: position 15,800,548 of record NC_048425.1, on the reverse strand, counting down.
TTATTGTTTGGGTTTAGTGGTAGCCAATGTGGTGGATTTTAACATTTGTTTTACATCTTTCATATGTTTTATGTATTTTGTTTTCTGCCTGGGAGTTAATTTCAGTTAAAGTTAAAAATCTACTGATTATAAAAGTAACACCTCTGACAGGGAATATATTACCGCGTGATATAGTGCTGGTAACTACAGAATAAAGATAAAATAAAGAGATTTCTTCACACGTTTATTTACACATAACAACAGAATTATGAATTCTATCCACGTATGTTTCTGCACGAGATTCCCAGTTGACTGAAATCATTACAGTTTGCATTTGATGTAAAACTCCTGCAACACAGAGTTTATAGAAAAGACCTATTAATCTATTTGTGATTTGTTTCACTCATGTTTTGCGTGACTGAACCTTTCATTTTTATATGTTAATAAATGTATTTTCGTTCGTTTTGTTTTATTTTATTTTCAAAATAAGAGTTATTATTTTGAAAGCCAAAAGTTACTTCCTGGGTGTTTATTGTACGCTTCATGCATCTCTGATCCTATCTGCAGTGGCTACAATCACCATAAAATAATTTTTTTTTTTATTTTGTGGTTGGTATTGCAAAAGTATTATATTGAGTTTTATTTGTGTGTTACTTGAAAGTCCTTGCATGTTTCAGTAGTGAACGAATTGCTGATAGCATTTTTTTTTCTTTATTATATTTTAATGTGAGACAATTCAAGGACCCACGAGTGATACAAGACATAAACAGTCACACAAAAGAAACAAAAAAACAAATCAGAGAGTTAAGTCAAACAAAACTAGCAGTTTCAGTGCAAAATGAAATATTCCATGTGCTTATTCAGTCCCTTTTCAAATTCCTACCCCTATACATATTACTCTAATACATTCTTCTTTCAGGTATAATTCTAATGGGGACCATTCCCTTACAAAAACATCAAGCGTATTTCTAAGTACATGTGATAATATCTCCAATGGCAAAATGGAAATACATTTTCCACACCACAGTGTAATGGTCGGAGAATCCTCGTTATGTAGTATTGTGAGGCTTGCAGCATGCAAAGCAACTCTGCGAATGGACCTACGATCCTAATTGGCATCCAGTCCCAGTACAAAATGGATTTAGTGGAATATCAAACCTAAAAATGTTCTTAATCTTGTTTTGGACCAATAGCCAGAAACTCTAGATATTTGGACATGACCACATTAGATGTCCATAAGTGCCAAAGCTATTTTTACATTTTACACTTAATGATGAGCACATTGGGTCATATTTACAGCAAACAGCAGGAACAACATGCATTCTGTGGACAATCTCATAGTAAGTCTCATTTGATTTATTAGAACGTGTAATTTGTTTTGCATTCAACAAGATCCTTTTCCACATCCTCTCATCCAGATGGGATCAAAAATCTTCACTCAGGAAGTTTTACTATTGATTGGAGGGATGGTGACAAACATTTCAGAATAAATATAATTTAAAAGTTGTATCTTTTCAAGCGGATTTGCATTCAAACCATCCATATGTGTTGGTATAGAATGATGGAAATAGCTCTTAAACTGTAACTAACGGACAAATTGTGTCTGAGGGAGCTCAAATTAGATCCCATCTGAGAAGAGCTCTTGTATTTTAAGACCCCAGCCTTGTTCAATGTTTCAAACCCACATCTAAACAAGACAATTCAAAATAAGGATTGCAGACAATAGGCCTGATTTGATCTGATGTCAGATTCCTTCTTTCCCTTTTGAACAACCCATTTTCAAGATCTGATCTAATCCGATCACCAAAATCCGATCAGTTTACCTTTGAACAACTGGCTCCTTGATAATGGGCTGTTCAAAAGGGAAAGGAGGAATCTGAAATCAGATTAGATCACGGAATCTAATCATAGTTTTAAATCTGGATCAAACCTTCAGTTTGGGTTGTTCACAACTTGTCAGTAGGATTTGGATAACTTTGATCCAAAAAAAAACCCGATTATGCTGATCCCAAGGGGGGGGGGGGGGGGGGGGGGGGGGGGGGGGGGGGGGGGGGGGGGGGGGGGGGGGGGGGGGGGGTAGAGAGAGGTGTAAGAGTTCTAGGTTCTAGAGTTCCAGGAAGAAAATCGTTAAGAATGGTCAAATAATATGGTTGTGTCATTTAGTGTCTACACTTTTATTTGTAATTTGTACTTGCCTTGTGTAACCCTTATACCACGGTAACAGTGACAAAGTACACATAAACCACCAATCAAGCTATTCATTATAGTAAAGTAAAAATAAAATAAAAAGATCTTGTCCCCATGAAACAATCCCCCAAACAGATTTCAATAACAAACAAAAATAGTATATGACATTTTTCTGTCATTAATCACTATATATTAATTTCAAAGAAACAATCCTCAGAGATGAGCCTATATTAAAAATAATTTCTGGTCTCTCCACCTCAGACGAAGAAGAACCCGGAACATTCTTTATTTTCTTCAACCATCTGGATCTGATTCACAATGCTCAACTTTTAGGGGAAAGTCCTTATTAATTAAATTAGTAACTCCCCTGCTGTTGCTGTTGTATGAGGCAGAAAATACTTGCCCAACCCAATTTCTCTTTAATGTTCAGTGTTCGGCCTTTGCTATATGTGTTTCCTGTAGCAGTCCAATAGCTACTTTCTCTTTTTTCAAGTACGACAAGATTTTTCTTTTATTACTTTTATGGGATATTTGCACCCTTTGATGTACCAGGAATAAGTTCAAATGAAATTATTGAATAACATGAGGGATTACATAGATGAATAAACCTAACTCATTAAGACATAGAAGAAACAAAAACAAAATAAAACACAGACTCACAGTACATATAACACACAACCCTACTCCTTCTACCCAACAGCATGGGGTTAGAGTAAGTCCAAGAGACATCGTTCCCTAACCACTGCAGGAAGGAGCCTATGTCTGTCCATCATTTTAAATGGCAACATCTTTCAAGCAAGAACTAGCATTTTCCAAAAAACAAAAAACAGACAGAACAGGAAAATATATGTATATTACAGTTACTCATTCAATGGTAATACTAATAATGAAAAATAAAAATCATATTATTTTTAGTATGCTGGGGTAAACACTGCCTGTAACATTAAATTATGAGGTGTATATAGCCAACTCTTACAGTACATTACATGCCATAGCAGGTGCACAGAAGGAGGCGCTTGGCTACTGCCTGCAACCCTCCCCTAACCTCTGTATTCTACTTCCACCTAGCGTCTTAGATTGGAACACACATGAAGAAAACGTATTGGAGTCTTCAGATATTAGTTTATTTGAGATGGTTTTTTTTTAATCATTAATGATATATCATCTAGTTTTTCCTGGTAAAATTGGGAATCCACAATATTTAGGCGGCTTATAACTTCAGAAAAAGTATGACGCTCTGACTCCTGCACACCTGCCATTATGAATGATAAGTAGACCCGGTCAGTTTCATGGACGTGAGATTTTAATAAGGCTGATAAGTTGAAAAACTCTATCACTTATCGATTACCATCCCAAACACAACATGTGACGTTTCTACATCTAAATATAACACTCGAGTATGTAAACAATAGAGTAGGACTAAAATCACACGTGGATCTATTTAACTAGGATGCTCCTGTTGCGAAAAGATACTGCGGCATTTCCTTTATACTCGGTGAGTCGCAGTGCATGCTGGTATCGCTCCGCCGGCAGAGGAAATGCTCCTAGACCAATCACATCTGTGTTTACACCATCACCTGTCAAACACACACCCTCAGCTATATTTTCTCTCTGAAAGGTAGGAATTCTCTATTTATTTAATATTCGCTTTTCATATAAATTTGAATATCGTGAATGGAGTTAGAGTCTAGGTTTTGTTACAAGAAAGCCGGTTCCACTATAACAAGAAGCACCATGGGTAAAACAGGTTAGCGCCCCCGGAGCTGGAGAGCTAGAGCTGGTTATCTGTCCGCCTGGCTTGTTTTTTAGCCGATTATCAGAAGGTCCTTGCGCCTAATCATCCCCGGCTGAGGTCGGAGCACAGCGATGTGTGTTAGCTTAGCGAACTGTGGTCTGAAACCCTTTGTTCGCCTACGTTTGCAGAGGTTAACAGCCCAAGCTAACGGGACCAGCCTTGCGTGTATCCTCACGCTAGCAATAAAGCTGCTATCGGCTAGAGAGAGAACCGTTAGCTGGCCCGGTGCGCGTTTGGGTTAATACCACCATCTATATTTCTTATTTAATATCTAGAGCATTGTGGTATTGATAGTCACAGCCTTTACTAAATTAGCGTTAAATTGTGTGCACCGAGCCAATGGCTCTTGTTTCTTTCGTCTTTCTAGTTTTCTCGCTTTCTTGCATTTCATTATAATCTTTAGCAATCTAACAAAGTGTTAGCAGGTGCTGAGCTACAATATGGTACTTGGGTTTGTAGTTTTCTTAATTATAACCCCCGCAACAACTGATGGAAGAAGTATCGAGATCAATACAATTCCTTATGTAAAAGTGTCAATACCCCAATCTATAATAATACAATTTGAAAACTCCGTTCAAAATTGTAGTTGTTGTGTAATTGTCGTAAGTGTCATTAAAACCAAAATAGACCTATACATTAAGTTTCGCAAGTGAAAGTACTCATGTGAGACAAGTTGCATTAAGTTATAATGCTATAACGCGTCATGTTCAAGTAGTCTTTTCCTGTAGTATTTGGTTTAGGTCGAGCTAATTATTTGCTTTCGAGTAGTTAGTAGTTTAATAATAATGTAAATATGCATCATATTTCATAAGCTCATTGGAGTTGTATGCTCTGCAAAAAAACTATTGATGTCAAAAAGCTGTAGATGGCTCCCATCATTGGGATATAGATGGAGTAAAACATTTGCCTCTGAAGTGTAGTGAAATAGAAGTTTTAATTATCTTACATGTACAATACTTGAGTAACTGTATTTAGTTGTATTCCACCATGTCCCTTAACATACAGTTATCCTGGTGTGATTCCCCTTAAACAGCTTTAAGGTTGTTACAATCATAGTTGTATGATGTTTCACTGAGTGAAATATTTAAACCCAAGACTCCATGTATTTTTTGGGCTGCACCATTTCCATCAAAAGGAAATGTTCCACATTTTTTGTGCATTAATTTACAAACATTTGCCAAAACTTTAGTCTGGCATTTTTGGTATCTTTGAAAACGTTTGGATCTATATTTGTATTTAAAACCAAGTTCAACAAGCTTTTGATTAACCAGTACAGTATAGACTCATATTTTGTGGTTCCATTGATTAACTCTCAAAGTTTCTGGGACATTACATTATATAAAAGAAGGAAGACTAGCAGAGACATGTAGAGAGGGGAGGGGGAAGAGAATGGAGGAGAGTGAATCAGATCCAGACAGAGTAAGGTGCAGTGCAGTGTGGGTGTTATTAAGCCAGCCTATATTCTGTACAGCTTTTTGATTTACAGTGTTCACTTTTAGTCTTTTTCTCCCCCTCCTATCAACCCAGGAGCTGAAACACACACTCACACTGAAGCGCCTACGGTAGCAGCTAACTGGACGGACTCTCTGGCAATTGACCTTTTGCAGGTAAGCCTGGGCTCACTTTGTACAAAATTACATCCGTTATGCAGTTAAGCTACTTTACAGCTGTTTGTTACATTTTCTTGGCTTTTAAAGGTGGTTAGCAGTGTCTTCAACAGCAGGGTCTGATTTCACATGGCAGTTATGATCTGAATATACGTTGGGATCACACAGTAACATTTCAGGAGAAACATTCCTACTGGAACATGTCACAGATACTAGATAATAACTCAAAGTCAGTGTTGTTCTCAGCCAGAAGTATCACACAGCGAGGTGATGGATTTGTATACCTGTTTATATGAGTGAGAAAAACAAATTGGTTGTCAAAGATATTAAAGCAAAAAATATTATGTAAAAGGGAAGGATTCCCATCAACTGATTTCAGATCCCGACTTTATCTTAAAGGTGCAAACCAGGAATACAAGTAAGAGATGTAACAGACAAAACCGGATTTCCTCTGTCAACTGTTAATTAGAGAGTTATTTTATGAGGTTCTCGTAAATGTTTTTAAAAATATATATATATTTTATTGCTGCACTAGCAGTTAGTAGCCATAAAAATGCAATTTCCTCGCTAAATCACAAGACTGTCTCTGTGTTCACAAAGTTGGTCTCACATGCACAGTCAGAAGAGCAGTTCAAGGATTTGCAGTTTTGGGATTTTACATTTTATAAATGCTCAGGGAAGACCCACTGTTAGAAAGATCCTGTGATTCTGAACCATAAGGAAGGTCAGCAGCAGCAGTTGTTTTTAGACTACGACAGCTCTTACTATCTGACTGGTGATAACCTTGTCCCTGAGGTTCTGGGCCACCGTTTGTTTGTCTAAGGCCTGTACAGTGTTAATTGGAGCATCTCAGGTGTAACTCGCAGCATCAGTGCAGTGTAGCAATGCCACAGAGGCATGTTGAATCTTCTGGGGCTTCTGGAGAGCAATCATAGCAAATATAAAACAGTGCAATTGAGAAAGGGAAGAAGAACAATGTAAAAGATGCAGTTTGAAACAAGTTTCTGTATTCCGGATGGCTTTTTCCTCTTTTTAGATTTGATTTATTCTTTTTTTTATTCCATCCTTCCCCACCTCTCTGTCTTAGTGGAATAGCGGAATAAGTCTTGAACCATGAGCTCAGTGGCAGTGTTGACCCCGGAGAGCTTTGCGGAGCATCGCAGTGGCCTCAAAGACCAAGAGATTACAGGTAACGTCCTTCTGTCATCTACTTACCTGTTTTAACGTTTGTACGGAGTCTTTCACCTCAGTGGCCCAAGCTAGTTAGAAATGAGGGAAACGTATTTGGATTTCTCTTCTCAATTTTCTTGTGCTGTACATGATGGTATGATTTTTAATTACTGTATTTTCCCGAATTTTAATAATCCTTCTCTATCCATCCATTCACACTAACTGCTTTCTTCCTCCATCTTTACCTTCATCCTTGCCTTATTTATATTTGTCTCTCCGGGCAAGGCTGCGTCCCTGAGGATGAGGCCTACATTCCCACCTACCTGGAGGCCTTCCCTCCGCTGCCGGAGAAGGGGGCACCAGGGGAAAAGGCTGGGGAGCAGACTTCAGCTTGGGGGAGCAAGATCAGGCCCATCAAAGCCTCTATCATCACCCAGGTGAGGCAGCCACTGACTTCATACATAAACAGTCAACAGAATATACACAAGTATTCACATGTTATGTATATGTGTGTATATATATATATATATATATATATATATATATATATATATATATACACACAGTATACATACACAAGTTATTGCAAACAGTTTTGACTTTATCAACAACTATCATTCATGCAAAAAATGTAAATGCATCAAAAACAATTTGATATTCTGACTGTGACTACATTTTACAGAAGCCACATTAGCCAATAGGATGCACCAGTTACGAAAAAAAAATCGAATGAGACGCATTGCCTGAAATTTGAACCTCCTCTCTAACCCGCTCTGGGTATAGGTGTTTCATGTGCCCCTGGAGGAGCGTCGCTACAAGGACAACAGCCAGTTTGGGGAAGGCGAGGAGGCCAAAGTGTGCTTGGACATCATGCAGCGGACAGGGGCCCACATTGAGCTGTCCCTAGCCAAAGACCAGGGCCTGTCTATCATGGTCACCGGCAAACTGGACTCTGTCATGAAGGCTCGCAAAGAAATCGTAGCTCGCCTGCAGACACAAGTAAATTCACAGTAGTTTTTTTGCATATAGTAGTAGTTATTTGTTTAGACTGTAGACTGGTTGTGGAATGCTGAGTGCAGGGGTGTTTTCTCTACAAGCTCTATTTCCTTGGCTAAATAAAAGTTAAGCAGTAATCTTCCAAGCATACTGGGGTTACCTGCTCGACTCGCCTTGACTCCCCTTGACTCGGCTCGACTCGGCCGCGGTACCCCGTCCTTCTTTTTCTATTGCAGATTAGTACCGCCTCTTGCGTGAGGCGAGCGTGGCTGGTCATCATAGCAGGAAATTGCTGTGACCTAACGCAACACAAACACAGAACGTTCTCGGCTTGTGGCCAGAAGACAAAAAGAAGCTGGAGGCAGCAAAAAGATAAATGCTGGCTAAACTATTTAAACATGGCGGGTTTGTTTAGGACCTTTTTTTCAGGAATTACACATTCTAGTATTTTGGAACCTCACCAAGTCTATTTTAAATGACTGAAATATATAAAAATTTGATTATTTTTTTTGTGTTGATAGTGTCTTCCAATCGAAAAATACCACGGACTAACAGATGTTTCCTTGAAAACGAATGTCTCGCATCACTTAAACTAATGAATGGGATCAGAGCTGTTTTAATGTGACAATCTGTTACTTTTATTATATCCCCACAAAATGATATAGGTAAGTTAGTTATAGCTGCAGCTTGAAGAATTTGATCTGTGCAGGCATGCCAGTTTAGGACAAAAAGTTTAGCTGAAAAATGACCGTCAGCTCCTGAGGGTGGCCTTTTGGTTTTAAGCAGTAAACATGCTGATGTCCATTTTAATGGGTGCACTGAGGTCCAGCTGTATAGTTTAGATGTTGGTATTGATACAATAGTGCGGAAAAACACTATGTCCTCTTTGCAAGGTTGAATGCGTTTTTCTTTTTTGTTAACTGACTAAAAACGGCCATATTCCATTCTTTCTCCCTCTCTCCCCAGGCCTCAGCTACGGTCACCATCCCCAAGGAGCACCATCGTTTTGTCATTGGTAAAAATGGCGAGAAGCTGCAGGAGCTGGAGCTGAAGACCGCCACCAAGATTGCTATTCCACGTCCTGACGACCCCAGCGCCAATATCCGCATCACTGGCACCAAGGAGGGCATCGAGAAGGCTCGCCATGAAATCCTTCTGATCTCTGCTGAACAGGTGAGCTGTGCAATGTGATCTTTAAAGATGTAGGCCTGGAACCAGAAGTAGCTGAAGGTTAAATGACCTATGGGCTAACTATAGTGCACCCAGCGCAGCACAGCACAAGCCCCGACACAAGTGTCTTTGCTAGTTTAAAGGTGCTCTAACCCTCTGAACTCCAAGGCAATTTTTACAGTTTATTGTCCGTCTGGATTTATTTTATAAAAAAGCTGGTAAAACATCAACCCTGTTGTCTACAGTCAAGCTATGAACATCATTTTTTTTCAGGACGAACTGCGTTATCAGAATATTTGGGTTGCAGTGAGGTCACTTGCATGTTAAAAATGGTTGTACGGCCTTAAAGACAAATAAATAAATAAAACGGAACATGATAAGATATCACAGACACATAAGTAATACATAAGCCATTTTACTCTCTAAAACACCTCTCATATGTCTTGGGAGTCCCACTGTGAAGAAATAATCATTATAACTTATACAGTTGACAAAATACATAAATTTTTTCAAAGAAAGTCAAGACGCTTTTGCTCTCATGATATTTACTTATGCCAATAATAACATAATAATGTCATATGCATTTATATTACACCCACAGCAATGCTACACAAGCAAATGCGTGTCATAAATGTGCGCCTCTTGGCCTTCCATACAGCCTATTGGCCTTTTTGTACGTTGTCTCCCATATATGGGCATACTGGGGCCTGTATTTCCCTAAACAACAGAGAGGAGAGACGGAGCAGCAAGCTAGCGGCAGAAATGAGCCAAAACGCGATGAATTATGCATATTAAGTGGATCACTCTTGGATGTAACTGTTTGGATTTAAAGCCCAACAACCCCGAAAGAGGCTGGAAGTTCCAGGCTCAATAGAAAATCACCTGTAGAGGCTAGAAAGACCCGGAAGAGACCTCCGTAACCGCTAACTCGTTACCTTTTAGACACAACCATTGGTAAGTTGCTAGCTTGAATGGTTTATTAATTATATAACTATGAATCAGAGGTGCTGTTTTTACGCGTGGGCGAGTGTCTCGGTCCCAGAGGGCTAAGCAATGTTGGGTGACGTTACTTCTTGTTGACATTCAAAGTATTTTCAAACAAAACGAGACTAGCTTGCCCCTCCCTCCTCCTCATCCCGTCCCCTCCCCATCCCTTCTAAAACCCCCACCCCCAAATCCTTTTTGTCGGTTATTGGCTCTATATAAAAATGTTTACAGTGTGTTCAGGGGACAGGCAGCTAGGCGATAGTGAGGAGATGTTTTTTACAATGTGTTCTGGGGACAGGCAGCTAGCAGATATTGAGATATTTTTTTACAGTGTGTTCTGGGGACAGGCAGTTAGTGAGGAGACGTTTTTTACAGTGTGTTCAGGGGATAGGCAGCTAGCCGATAGTGAAGAGATGTTATCTACAGTGTGTTCTGGGGACAGGCAGCTAGCAGATAGTGAGGAGTTATTTTTACAGTGTGTTCTGGGGACAGACAGCTGGCAGATAGTGAGGAGATGTTTTTTACAGTGTGTTCTGGGGACAGGCAGCTAGCAGATAGTGAGGAGTTATTTTTACAGTGTGTTCTGGGGACAGGCAGCTGGCAGATAGTGAGGAGATGTTTTTTACAGTGTGTTCTGGGGACAGGCAGCTAGCGCATAGTGAGGAGTTGTTTTTACAGTGTGTTCTGGGGACAGGCAGCTAGCAGATAGTGAGGAGATGTTTTTTACAGTGTGTTCAGGGGACAGGCAGATAGTGATGAGATGTTCACAGCGTATTAGTAAAATGCACCAAGGCTCGTGCACAGTGCTTGCAAACTATGGAAGCGCAGAAGCACATACACATGCAAAAGATTTTTTTTTTAAATTACAATGTGAAATATGAAATGTTTTGCTTTCACACTTCACGCACAAGCAGCTGCTTAGCAAATTCACCATTATAATAGCAATGCGCCAAGGTACAAACGCGCCTTGCTTGGAAAGGGAATGGGAGATGAAACTCTGATTGGTTTATTGCATGTTACGCCCAAAACTATACAGTGAGGAAAATAAGTATTTGAACACCCTGCTATTTTGCAAGTTCTCCCACTTAAAAATCATGGAGGGGTCTGAAATTGTCATCGTAGGTGCATGTCCACTGTGAGAGACATAATCTAAAAAAAAAATCCGGAAATCACAATGTATGATTTTTTAACTATTTATTTGTATGATACAGCTGCAAAAAATATATTTGAACACCTGTCTATCAGCTAGAATTCTGACCATAAAAGAGCTGTTAGTCTGCCTTCAAAATGTCCACTACCACTCCATTTATTCTCCTAAATTAGATGCACCTGTTTGAGGTCGTTAGCTGCATAAAGACTGGTTGTATGGGGTGGACACCTGTCCACCCCATACAACCAGTAAGAATCCAACTACTAACATGGCCAAGACCAAAGAGCTTTCCAAAGACACTAGAGACCAAATTGTACACCTCCACAAGGCTGGAAAGGGCTACGGGCAAATTGCCAAGCAGCTTGGTGAAAAAAGGTCCACTGTTGGAGCAGTCAATAGAAAATGGAAGAAGCTAAACATGACTGTCAATCTCCCTCGGACTGGGCTTCCATGCAAGATCTCACCTTGTGGGGTCTCAATGATCCTAAGAAAGGTGAGAAATCAGCACAGAACTACACTGGAGGAGCTGGTCAATGACCTGAAAAGAGCTGGGACCACCCTTTCCAAGTTTTCTGTTGGTAATACACTAAGACGTCACGGTTTGAAAACGGCCTGCTTCGTTAAAATAGGACCCAATGCTCGTGATACGTTCATCAAGTAATTTAATCGGCTGTGACCCGGCTATTAAGAGCTGAAGATTAACATTTTTGGTGCTGAACTAGGTTTTGATGCTGTACTTTAATGTCTCTCTTGTCTATATCTACTTCTTTTCGGCCAGATGTCCATGACCTTACTCTTTCTTTGTGTTGGAATTTAAACAGATTTCTGAGGACTATGGTTAACTGCTCCTCAGATCTCTTCAGGGTAAATCCAGACAGCTAGCTAGCCTATCTGTCCAATCTGAGGTTTCTGTTGCACGACTAAAACTACTTTGGAATGTACAAACATTCCACCAAAATAAGTTCCTTCCCGAGCCTATTTTGCAGCGGCACCGGGGCCCATGACGATTGTGATTGGTTTAAAGACATGCCAATTAACCAGAGCATGTTTCTCTTCCATCCTGGAATGTTGTGTGAACTATCCGGACCCTCTTCCGCAGCGCTGTGGAGGAAGGTCCGTGTTTATTGCCTCTCTAAGCACGGCAGCTACTATTTAGGTCTTCTATTGTTTGATGGACTCTTCTGTTTGCCGTCTTCTCTTCCTCACGCTCGCCTGCTCACCAGGACAAGCGTGCAGTGGAGCGTCTGTCCCTGGAAAAGGCCTTCCATCCCTTCATCGCCGGCCCCCACAACCGGCTGGTGCAGGAGCTGAGCCAGGAGACGGGCGCGCGCATCAGCATCCCGCCACCCAGCCTACCCAAGGACGAGATCGTCATCACCGGGGAGAAGGAGGCCGTCGCACTGGCGCTCTGCCGCATCCGAGCCATCTACGACGACAAGGTGCGTTTGTTCAAACGATTATTTTTCTTTAAGATTATTTTGCTTTTTTGGGGCTTTTCCCTTTATTCGACAGCGATAGTGGATAGACAGGAAAGGGGGAGAGAAAGAGAAGGGATGACATGCAAAGGCCACAGGTTGGATTCAAACCTGGGCTGCTGCATACATGGTGTGCACGCTCTTACTGGGGGAGCTAGAGGTAATAGAGATTATTCTGCCTTTAATGATAGGACAGCTCAGACATGAAAGGAAAGACATGCAGGAAACCGTAACAGGTCGGACTCGAACCCTGGGCCTTCTGCATTGAGGAAGAAACCTCTATGTATGCTCTACCAACTGACTTAATTGGCTATAGAGATTGATTTTGAAAAAAGAAAATTAGATCACATAGAGTTAGTGAAATTAAGAGTGCTAGACTTACCCAGAATGACCTGCTGTGGTTTAGTTTAGGGCTTTATGGCACTGTACATGTGATGGCAGATAGTAACGTTGTGGCTCTCTCCACCACACTATCTTTAACCACATGTGTGCTCTGCCTCCTGGATCTTAAACCTCATCAGTCATAGTAACGTTTGGTGCAGTGAGAAAAACTGTGTTTTTAACATCAGCGTCTTATTTTCTACCACACACAAGAAACTATCAAAGATGGATGTAACTTTCAGAGGAAGTGTGTTTGCCAGATGAGGGCTGGTGATAGGCAGGCCAGAGATAATGTGGAGAGAAAATTGATTCCACCAGAGAACAACAGGATAAGAATGCAAATTTAATTTAGTGCATATGCATGAGAGGTAAATCAAACATTTTCTTTGTTGCCCTTTGCTTTCTGTCCACTGCCTCTCTGCTTACCTCTTGAAAGCTTATTTCCTCTTGTCTTCTTGTTGCTCAATCCTTCTTTCCCACCTTCTCACGCCAACTTACATCTGCTCTGTCCTTTCTGCTTCCGGTCGGCCATCTGTTTTTATGTCCCCTGTTGTCTTACTTTTCCTCACTGTGCGTCTCAATTTCTCCACTTCCTCCCGCTGTCCTTCCTCTCACCTCTTTTCTTGCTCATCTCTTCCAATCTTCTCCCCATCCACCATGCAGAAGAGGAAGACCACCACCATCTCCGTCGAGGTAAAGAAGTCTCAGCATAAGTACATTATAGGTCCAAAGGGCAACACCCTGCAGGAGATCCTAGAAACTACGGGGGTGTCTGTGGAGATGCCTCCTCTGGACTCCAGTTCAGAGACCATCATCCTCAGGGGGGAGCCTGACAAGCTGGGACCAGCGCTCACACAGGTGTACGCAAAGGTGAGGAGGAGAAAGAAGGTTGAGAGAGAATGATAATTATGTGTTTGTTTGTTGTGACCGCACATTATATGTAGTCAGAATATAGTAGTAGTTTGGAAATGGGACTCATTTCCAGCCAGTTATTATCATAGGTGAATTAGTCTGTAACCGCTGCTTATTTGGAGATTGCAGTGAGGTTGTGAATTTAAATTGAATTTGAAATTGAAAGCCTTTTGTCCCTGTGCAGGCAAAGAGTGTGATGGTGGTGGAGGTGACAGCTCCGGCCTGGCTGCATCGCTTCATCATCGGCAAGAAAGGACAGAACATCGGGCGGATCACACAGCAGCTACCACGGGTAAGGGGAGAGAGGAGAGGGGGAGGAAAGAGTGGATTGGAGTTAGAAACCAGAGATAAAACACACTGTATGCTGTTTGTGCAAAACGATTGAGTACTTTATGCAGTCCATATCATGTAGAAGGTGAAGAAGAAGGGGTAATTGAGAAGTTACAGCAGCATGGCAGAGGATACTTGAACTGACATGTGTTTTTTTATTACTGTGACACTACGGCTTATCAGCAAAGGGTGGTTTGTGTATGTGTGTGTGTAGGTTCACATAGAGTTTACAGACGGCGAGGAGCGCATTAGTCTGGAGGGGCCAACAGAGGAGGTGGAACAGGCTCAGGCCCAAATACAAGAGATCATCAAAGACCTGGTGAGTACTTTTACTGCAATCTAATTTCCCTATGGGGACAATAAACATGAACTAACTAACTAACTACTTACACTCACACACACACACACAGTTAGTCCGCTGGATGATGTTATCGTTCATCTGTGGTGTGAGGTATCCCCTCTGTCCACACCAACACTGGGGTACCGGTTTGGGGTGGTGCAAGCCTAAAAAGTAACAATTATGAAACATTAACGGTGCACAGGTTAATTTTGTGAGTACATATGCAGGTGGCTGTCAATTTCTTTCTATAATCATCAGTTTGAATAGTTGTAATTGCCTCTAGACAGCATGCACCCAAGAGAGAGAAAGACAAAGAGAGTACGTACAGGGGCGGCTGTGGCTCAGTGGTAGAGCGGTTGCCTGCCAATCGGAAGGATGGTGGTTCGATCCCCACCCGTGCAGTCATTGTCGAAGCAAAACACTGAACCCCGAGTTGCCCCCGATGCTGCGCATCGGAGTGTGAATGTGTGTGAATGTTTATCTGATGAGCAGGTGGCACCTTGTACGGCAGCCCCGGCCACAGTGGATGAATGTGTGTGAATGGTGAATGTTTCCTGTAGATGTAAAAGCGCTTTGAGCAGTTGTTAAGACTGGAAAGCGCTATATAAATACAGCACATTTACGTGTGAAAGAGAGAGAGAGCTACTGGTACAGTGTATGCTCTTATCTTTTTTTTTAAATTCAAAGACGGCACTCATTTCTGGCGAAAGAACATAATGATTGATAAGATGACATCCTTACTACTCTATTCTTAATGGTTTTAGTTTCAGTTTGAATGGTTTTTGGATGTCCACTTCTATTCACTCTTAGAATAAAGACACTTGGCAAAACTTGAGAGATACCGAAAAAGAAAGAAAATAGATAGATTTTTAATGGGGTTCAGTGCTATATCTTTGGGAACATATTCAGTGACAAATACCCTTTGCCTTTCTGTGTCCAGCTGGTGAGGATGGACTACACTGAAGTTGTCATAGACCAGCGTTTCCACAGACACCTCATCGGAAAGAACGGAGCCAACAGTGAGTACGCTACTGCTCTGCCGATCTCAACTGAAACAAACTGGGTCATAAACACTTCTGGAATTTAGAGTTCAAATGCCAGTGAGACCAGCCTTTTATTTGCTGTTGTTTTTAAGCCAAGTTGTTTTAGTCAGCAGTCCACTGATACAGTAGTGGACAGCCAGTTAAGAGACCGTGCATCAAATTCTGGGTTCAGATGAAACGTACTTAAAGGTACACTGTGTAGGATTTTCTCCCATCTAGCAGTGAAATTGTATTAGACAACAAACTGAATATTACTTTATTCAATTCAATTCAATTTTATTTATAGTATCAATTCATAACAAGAGTTATCTCAAGACACTATACAGATAGACCACACTCCAGAATTTACAAGAACCCAACAGTTCTAGTAGTCTCCTCCAGAGCAAGCAACAGTGCGACAGTGGCGAGGAAAAACTTCCTTTTAGGCAGAAACCTCGGTCAGACCCAGGCTCTTAGTAGGCGGTGTCTGACGGGCCGGTTGGGGTTAGAATGAAGAGTGGAAATAACAAAAATAGAAAAAATTAGTAGTCTGTAGCAGTTCTTTATAGCCCCTCCTATTCCGATTGCATTTAAACTCCTGCGGTGGCCGAACGTAAAGTTAGCATCCGTGAGAGTTCCTTCCAGTGTACTTCCATTCCGTTATTTTGGTACCATTTCATTGCTAACATCAGCTATCACGTTCCTATACATATGTAAGGTAATGTTAGTAAAGCATCAGTGCTATCTTTATTCTGTATATTGTTTGAGATTAATAGTGTAAGGCAATGTTTACAGTATAGGAGAGAGTCAACAGC
This sequence comes from Etheostoma cragini, assembly GCF_013103735.1. NCBI lineage: Eukaryota > Metazoa > Chordata > Actinopteri > Perciformes > Percidae > Etheostoma > Etheostoma cragini. The sequence continues at coordinate 15,784,232 of NC_048425.1, read as the reverse complement.
TGTCTGTGTTGTTAGTATGAAGCATTATAGCAAATATGAGCAGTATGAACAATGTCAATGAAACCAAAATGAGCTCTCAGTACCTCAATGTTGTCTGTGTAATGTGCCAGGGAAATCACAAAATATAAGATTACGTTTATATTACAAGGTAACAAGGTTTTTCATCATTGACGCGAGGAAAAGTATCCTAGACGTTGATCTAGTGCCAAAAACAATAGCAGAGTTGAATGCTCTCCCTCGGTGAAATTCACAATGTTACAGAAGAAGAAGAGATAAAATGTGATCATCATTTCCGATAAGTACACATGGCAGTGCGCAATTTGAGACAACACTCCTCTGTCGAAATTTACGCACTATGCATGACAGTACGTAGTGCACGCAGCCGATTGTGAAGAGGATGGGATGAGGATCAACACCTCTAAATCTGAGGCCATGGTTCTCAGCAGGAAACCGATAGAGTGCCTTCTTCAGGTAGGGAATGAGTCCTTACCCTAAGTGAAGGAGTTTAAATACCCTGGGGTCTTGCTCACGAGTGAGGGGACAATGGAGCGGGAGATTGATCGGAGAATCTTTGCAGAAGGTGCGGTATTACATTCAGTTTATCAATTTGTTATATCAGTTTAGCAAAGCTCTCGATCTACCGGTCAGTTCTTGTTCCTGCCCTCACCTATGGCCATGAAGGCCGGGTCATGACCGTAAGAACAAGATCCAGGCTACAAGTGGCCGAAATGGGTTTCCTCAGGAGGGGGGCTGAAGGGGTGAGAGGCAGGAGGGGTGAGAAGCTCAGTCATCTGTGAGGAGCTCGGAGTAGAGCCGCTGCTCCTTGTCATCAAAAGGGGCCAGTTGAGGTGGTTTGGCCATCTGGTAAGGATGCCTCCTGGGCACCTGCCTAGGGAATTGTTCCAGGCATGTCCAGCTGGGAGGAGGCCTCGGGGAAGACCCAGGACTAGGTGGAGGGATTGTATTTCCAACCTGGCCTGGGAATGCCTTGGTATCCCCCAGTCAGAGCTGGTTAATGTTGCTCGGGAAAGGGAAGTTTGGGGTCCTCTGTTAAGCAGATGAAGATGGATGCGCTCTTTCGATCTTGGAAAAGCCACTCCAATATTAACTATATTGACCAAATACTTTGGTCTTGTTTTTTTGCCTGTCGCGCTGTCCTTTTAATTATCTTTTTAACTTCCTTGGCGACTTCGTTACATATCCAAGAGAATAGGCGTGATGCTCCAGATCACATATTTGTGAAAGAACAAAAACGTTTTTGAAACTCAAACAATTACACAATTGAGCTTTAACAAAACTACACCACACCACAACAAATGTGATGTATTCTGTCACACCCTTACAACAGTCAACCGGATCAAGGAGCAGTACAAAGTGTTGGTACGAATTCCCCAGGACTCTGAACGAAGTGGCCTGGTCCGGATCGAGGGAGACCCTAAAGGAGTTCAGCTGGCACGCAGAGAGCTCATTGAGATGGTCCAGAGAATGGTGAGAGTTCATTCATTCATTCATTCTGCTAGTTGGCATAAACCAAAAAACAAAAACTCCAAACACAGACTCCAAACTGGCCAACTCACACTTTTTCTTTCTCCAATTTTCAGGAAAACGAGCGTACCAAAGACCTGATTGTGGAGCAGAAGTTCCATCGGACAATCATCGGCCAGAAGGGAGAGAAGATCAAGGAAGTTCGAGACAAGTTCCCTGAGGTGAACGTTTTTTTCTGACCCTCACTGTACTTTATCTTGCCCATTCATCATTGGTAAAATATTTTTGTTTTGATGCACTTCTAATTTATTTAGATGATTATTATCTCTTTTGCTTGTAGGTCATTATCAACTTCCCCGACCCATCACAGAAGAATGATGTAGTCCAGCTGAGAGGGCCGAAGAACGAGGTGGAGAAATGTGCAAAGTTTCTCCAGAAAATTATTGCTGACCTGGTATGACCCACCATGTTCTATCTTTGCCTCTTTTTACTTTCTTTCTTTTCAAACCTAACTTCATAGCAGCGTTCTTTTTTTTCAGATTGAGAATAGCTTCTCGCTCTCCGTTCCCATCTTCAAGCAGTTTCACAAAAACATAATTGGTAAGGGCGGCGCCAACATCAAAAAGGTGAGACTTTAAAGTGCACATTGAAAATGTCAAAACTTCAAAATAGGCATCCATTTCAGTCCATATCATGTAACAACAAATATTGGAAACAGTACACTGTGGCCAAAATCCGTATTTAAACTGTTGCCAGAGCAAATGTTACATTATGATAAAGGCACAAAATAACAGATATTGTTAATGCTACCAGATCCGTGAAGAGACCAACACAAAGATCGACTTGCCGACAGAGAACAGTAACTCCGAGATGATCATCATCACAGGCAAGAAGAGCAACTGTGAGGCAGCCAGAGATCGAATCCTCGCCATCCAGAGAGAACTGGTGAGAGACATCAGACTGGTTTTGTCAGCTGTTGTTACACCTTCCAGGGTTCTGGGGAAAAAAATCTAATTTTTTCTTATGTATTGATCTTCTGTCATTGTCTCCCCATAAATTACTTTTATTGTAATTAATTAAAAAAAAAACAATTGATGTGATTTGACAAAATTGATAAATTAAGCAGTAAAAAATAAATCAGTTCTGTATTGTTTTTTACACTTAATTTACTAGATGATCTTATCCAGTTAGCATACAAACGCAGAGTTAACACACACTCTTGTTGCATCTCTGTCTTCCTCATTTGCTGCCATATTTCCACTAATGCTGTTTTGTAAAACCAGAACATGCCCTCAAATAATAAATAAATTAAAAAAATTCTGGAAAAAGCTAGTAACTGGACCTTGAGTTAAGATTTCGTTTTTCAAACTCCTGTTCCTAAAGTGAATTTGATAGTATTTGATATAAATATATCCAAAAATGACTACTCATGCTATAAGTTTTAGACCCAAATTGAAGCTGTGAGACCAGGTGTGAATATTATTGACCTTTTAAGTCTGCATGAGGCGACCAGACAAATGACAAAATGCTGCAAATGTTGATGTACCTCAATTTCTCCCTTGCTCTCATTTGTCTCTTCATCCCTTCAGGCCAACATTAAGGAGACAGAAGTCGCCATCCCTGCCAAGCTGCACAACTCTCTGATTGGCTCAAAGGGCTGCCTTGTGCGCTCCATCATGGAGGACTGCGGCGGCGTCCACATCCATTTCCCCTCTGAGGGCTCTGGCTCAGACAAGGTCACCATCAGAGGGCCCGTCGGTGAGGTGGAAAAGGCCAAGAAACAGCTGCTGCAGCTGGCTGAAGAGAAGGTTGGTGGGGGCAGAAAAGCTGAATTAACACAATAGTTTAGAAGTCACTAACTCTGAAGATAATACTTACATCCCTTTCCTGTCCCCTGTCATTTCCTTCCTTCCTTACTTCCTTCCTTCCTTCCTTCCTTCCTTCCTGCGCTTTTCAGCAAGTCAACAACTTCACAGCTGAGCTTCAGGCCAAACCAGAGTACCATAAATTCCTGATCGGCCGGGGAGGGGCCAATATTCGCCGTGTGCGGGACAAGACGGGCGCCCGCATCATCTTCCCATCGCCAGATGACACCGAGCAGGAACTGATCACCATCGTAGGGAAGGAGGAAGCTGTCCGTCAGGCCCAGAAGGAGCTGGAAAGTCTAGTCAAAAACCTGGTAATCACTGCACTGCATTTGTCTTGATGTACAAATTACTTTTTAATCATTTTTAAATGTATATTTTTCTGCTAAAAATGTATATTTCTTTTGCGTTTTTGTTTTGAAATATGTTTATCAGCGTTTTTTATTGCGTTTCATTTTTAATTTATTTGCACAGAATAAAGCAAAAAGTGCTAAATTGGGATTTTTTTATGTATCCACCAAAACTAAAAAGACTAAATAAAAACAATTAGAAAAACTAAATAAAATAAAAAAGATAGAGCCTCCCTAAATCTTAGGTGTCATATTCCTAAATAACCCCTCCACTCCCCGTTCCTGTTTTCTCCCTCTCCAGGACGACGTGGTGGAGGACAGCATGGTAGTAGACGTTCGCCACCACCGCCACTTCGTGTGTCGGAGAGGCCAGGTGCTGCGGGAGCTGGCAGAGGAGTACGGCGGTGTAGCCGTGAGCTTCCCTCGTACCGGAGCCAACAGTCAGCGGGTCACTCTGAAGGGAGCCAAGGACTGTGTGGAGGCCGCCAAGAAACGCATCCAGGAGATCATCGAGGACCTGGTAAGAAAGGACATTTGAGAAAAGTTTACAAAAATACACAGTAAAATTCAAGTCATTAAAAAAACTAAAAAAATCTTTTCATTTTGATCAATTTTGCCCAGAAGAATTATGTTTGCCTATAAAGAGAAGCGACCTCTGGCAAGAGACACCACTACAGGTTAAAGGTCCCATGGCATGAAAATTTCACTTTATGAGGTTTTTAACATTAATATGAGTTCCCCCAGCCTGTCTATGGTCCCCCAGTGGTTAGAAATGGTCATAAGTGTAAACCGAGCCCTTTGAGAAAATGAAAGCTCAGATTGGCCAATCTGGAATCTTCTTATGAGGTCAGAAAGGGCAAGGTTACCTCTCCTTTCTCTGCTCTGCACCCCAGATAATTTGGCCCACCCATGAGAGAGAGACATCATGGCTTTCAAACAAGCAAAGTGGCAGTTGGTCAAGGCCACACCCCCAGCCTCCACCTTGCCCCCCTCTCTCCTCCTCAAAAGCTACAGACTCAGAAATGGCACAAACTAAGGAAAGCTCATTGTGGGACTGCCTCTAGTGGCTGTAATTTTGCACCAAGGCTGAATTTCGGGAAAGAAACTCCAGATACAATATTAGGGGACCACTAAGGCCTATATAAAAGAGACTTCAGATACAGTATTAGGGGACAACTAAGGTCTATATAAAAGAGACTTTAGATACAGTATTGGGGGACCACTAAGGCCTATATAAAAGAGACTTAAGATACAGTATTGGGGGACCACTAAGGCCTATATAAAAGAGACTTCAGATACAGTATTAGGGGACCACTAAGGCCTATATAAAACAGACTTCAGATACAGTATTGGGGGACCACTAAGGCCTATATAAAAGAGACTTCAGATACAGTGTAAGGGGACCACTAAGGCCTATATAAAAGAGACTTAAGATACAGTATTGGGGGACCACTAAGGTATAAATAAAAGCATCCAAAGAACAACATGTCATGGGACCTTTTTATATCAGTGTTCAGGTCAAGGCGGTTAAATTTAATTTGACTGCCAATAGTTTTAAATAAAAGATATGAGGCAAAACAGGACATTCCAGCTAACCTTGTGTCCTGAGTGCAACAAACATGTCGTGTTATGCCCAATTATTTCACATCCAGAAGTGATGAAAGCAATCCACCCAGCTATCTCCTCTCTTCCTCCCCTCCCACGAGCAGGAGTCCCAGGTGAGTGTGGAGGTGATCATCCCTCAGCGCTACCACCGAGCAATCATGGGGCCTAAAGGTTGCCGCATTCAGTACATCACCAGGGAGCACGAGGTCCAAATCAAGTTCCCCGAGAGAGACGACAGCGCTGCAGGTCAGAAACCTAATGCACAAGAGTAGTGTACCTGCAACTATAATGTCAATGTTGTTGTAATGTCACCTCAAAGAGAGCAGGAAAATAAGAATATATTGCCCTGTAAGTACAAGTACTAGTGTCACATTATTAATATTAATGAAAAACACAGTTTGATCACTGTAGATCATTTTAGATTGGAATTACCACCTGCTGCTCCTTCTGTACCTGCAAGTTGTTCAGGTTGATCTTCACTACTCATAGGTTAATATGTGATATTATAATCTGTAATGTGGAAAAAGTAATCCTAATGAAAAGTTATATGTTTACATGCAAGCCAAACACTGTCTTTTAATCTATTTTTTGTATATATATGGTGTAATCACAGGTCAGGAGGCTCCATCGCAGGAAAACGGTGAGGTCAGCCCAGAGGCAGAATTTGTCCCCCGCAAGTGTGACATCATCACTATTGCTGGGCGTGCAGAGAAGTGTGAACTAGCTAAAGCCGCCCTGCTGGTAGGCGCCATTTCACTTCAATTCCAGACATGATGCAGTCTTTTCTTTTATCCTCTCTATCCTCCATGTCCTCAATAATAATCCTGTCACTGCTTTCTCCCTCAGGCACTGGTGCCCATAACGGAGGACGTCGAAGTGTCTTATGAGCTGCATCGCTACATCATTGGCCAGAAGGGCAGTGGGATCAGGAAGATGATGGAGGAATACGAGGTTAGCCTTTACTCTTTGGTGCCATCTTTTGGCCATGCCACCTTTTAATCTGCAGGTCAAAAGCTCTGTGTTTCAAACATGCTTAGTTATTGTGATGCATTCAATTGGTTATATTTAGTGTTGTGAAACGATTCAAATATTTAATCACATTAATATAATAGTTGACTCGCAATTAATCACACATTTTTATCTATTTTAAATGTCCCTTGATTTCTTTTTGTCCCTTCAGCATATAGCCTACTGGAGTGTTCAATTTCACATTAACATTCTCACTTGGTGATAATCTCTCACTCAATGTAACGCTGTCCATCAATGAAAGGGTGAGAAAAATACTTAAAAGGGTGAGAAAAATACTTTGACTTTTAAAAGTAAACTTTCCATTCAGAATCTTATTGGCGTCCATTTTGTCGTCTCGCGCTCGCCATCCAATCAAAACGTGACGTTACTACTCTTTGGCCGGCTCACAAGCCCAAATAGTGTGTGTGCGGCGTTCCTGTTGTTTTGTTTCCGGTTTGCTAGATCCGGTGTAGTGTTGTAGTTTTTCTAAAATTACTAGCTGTTGCACCAGCATGTGAAAAAAGTGCAAAGTTTGCTAGGCCAAAAAGAACGTTAATCTCACGATAAAAAAAAAAAAATTTACGCCACTAAAATGGGTTTGCGTTAACTCCATTAATAACGTGTTTAACTGACAGCAGTAGTTACGGTGTATTGATAAAAAGGTTGAAGTCTAAGTAAAGGGGGTTTCAAAAATGTAAGTCATCTCTGATTGATTGCAATTTGTTTTGCATGTGCAGGTGAACATCTGGGTTCCGCAGCCGGAGAAACAGCTGGATGTGATCAAGGTGACGGGCCTGGTAGCCAACGTGGAGCGAGCCAAACAGGGTCTGCTCGAGAGGGTCAAAGAACTGCAGGCCGAGCAGGAAGACAGGGTACACACACAAAACAATATTTCCTGGTATTTGGGAGTCTCCGATATCTCTACAGTAAAATAATAACTAGGTTTGGGTGTTTGAGTTCTCTGCTGCCCTGTCTCCTTTTCAGGCCCTGCGCAGTTTCAAGGTTACCATGTCTGTAGAGCCGAAGTTTCATCCCAAGATTATCGGCCGCAAAGGAGCGGTCATCTCTCAGATCAGGAAAGACCACGACGTCAGCATCCAGTTCCCCGACAAAGGAGACGAGCAGCAGGTGTGTTTTTGTTGGTGTTACTGCTGATTAAAAAAAAAGTTCCCATATAATATTTTGTATGCATTTTAATTGTTTTCTCTTCTAAAACTGGCTTTATCTTAAGCTTTTAACATTTCTCTTTTGTCCAATTTGCATGGCTTCTCCTGTCTTTTGACATGTGACATCTCTTTCATCTCAATCAATCACACATATTTTCTTGTTTTTTTCCCCCATCCTGGGCTTCCCCTCCCAGGATCTGATTGTTATCTCAGGGTACGAGCGTAATGTTGAGGAGGCGCGTCAAGCCATCCAGCAGCTGGTGGCCGAGTTGCAGGAGATGGTGAGCCATGATGTCCACCTGGACCCGAGGACCCACGCTCGCATCATCGGGGCCCGTGGCAAAGCCATCCGTAAGCTGATGGAGGAGTTCAAGGTTAGATGTCGGTGTGGGGATAGTTTAAGTCTTACTCCCAGTATGGAGAGAAATGTTCTGATTCTATTTTGTATTGTCATATTTAGTTTGATTTGTTTGAAATCTGTTGCTCTGCCCTCTTTCTACCTGGTCTTGTCCTGTTCAGGTGGATATCCGGTTCCCTCAGCCTGGCTCAGACGAGCCCGACAAAGTGACGGTGATGGGCCTTCCTGAGACTGTCGACAACGCCATTGACCACCTGCTTAACCTGGAGGAGGAATATGTGAGTTCACAAAGACTGTAGCAGTCCCACACAAGTTAAAAGCGTTAGCGTTTCTCTGGTAAAGCTAAAAAGACACTGGAATTCTGTGCAATTTCATTACAGTACAATATTTAATATTTAACCATTACATTTACATATGTAATGATATTACATATTACAGTGCAATAGTCATTTATTATTTAAAACTTAACCATTTAATTTCATTACAGTGAAATATTTAATATTTATTCACTTAATCTCATTACTGTGCAATATTTAATACTCAGGACTTTTGATAGACCAATAACTATATTGTGTGCACACAAACCCTTTATCTTATCTTTCTTACTATTTTATATATGTACACAGTCTCAGGATCTGGGCACCACATCCCCACCTTTCTTTTATTCTTCTTCTGCACTACTTACATTTTATACTTTTACATTTTTATACTTTGTGTTGACACTTTAAAGGGGTTGCTTCAATCTTGTTGCACAGATGCTACACATGTGTATGATGACAATAAAGGCATTTTGTTCCATTCTATTTTAAGTGCAATGTAAGAAGCGCAATTTCCTTCTCTTCTCCCTCCCTCCATTCTTAAAATCTCAGATGCTCAGCGTGACAGAGACGGAGACCTTGGCAGCTTACATGAAGCCTCCGTCTCGCTATGGAGGGGGAGGGGGGGCTGGAGGAGGTGATGATAGCAGCGGGGGTCCGGCTAAGGGCTTTGTGGTGCGGGACGCCCCCTGGAATGCTGCAGGGAACAAGGTAGTTTTACATGTAGATTGCGCAAAACACTTTACATGATGTACCACTGTGATGTGTTTTGCATTGCATTCAGGTAAATCAGTGCAGTGTATCAAACATTTTGTGTCAGTTTCATGACTTTTTATGTCATTTTATACAATTGTTTTTCATGGCTTTTTTAAAATATACATTTTAAATGTGTGTCTGCATTAAAACACGTGCTTCAGATTAGCAATTAGTCCGGTTCCAGTTTAGGGAAGTCATAGTCATAGTTTGACAAATTCTCTGAATTGTTTTTATGATCAATACATTTCTGACCGTCTTTTTTTTAGAAGCGAGATGTGTTGTTACCTGGCCAAAAGCTCACTTAGATCAGCTCTTGCCTTCAGACCTGAAGGTTTTGAGATCAAGCCCAAGGTTACAACGAGACCGTTTTATACCTGACCAGTCATTGTGCTTTGAACTAACCCTCATAAACAACAGGCCTTCTCCTTGGGCATCATCAGCGTGATGAGCAGCAATCTTCTGCTGACAGAACGCTCATGTACTATACTATAGAATACTGCATACTATTACTTTTTATATTTTTTAAAGTCATGACTTTTTTATTAGCATACAATACTACGACTTTTTTATAATGTTTTTTAAAGTCATACAATACTATGACTTTTTCTTTTTTAAAGTCATACCATACTATGACTTTTTATATGTATTTTTTAAAGGCATACAATACTATGACTTTTTTTTTTTTTTTTTAAGTCATACAATACTATGAATTTTTATATATTTTTTTAAAGTCATACTATACTATGACTTTTGTGACCTACTGTACTATGAATCTTTTGACCTACTATAATAAGACGTTTTTTTGACTTTGTTTGACATACTATACTAAGCCTTTTTTCTATATTGTTAACTATGAGTTTTCTTCAAATACTAAAAAGTATTTTTATTAAGTTTTTGTGACTTTGGGAGGCTGTGTCTCAGTGGTAGAGTGGTTGCCTGCCAATCGAAAGGTTGTTAGTTGTTGAGACTACAAAAGCTAAACAGTCCATTTACATTACTAGGACATTTTTAGTCAAACTACACAACAGCTATGTTTCCATCCACACGTTTTTATTTAAATTGAGTGATATTGAAATGAAAAATGCTTCATGGAAACTGTAAAATTTGATGGAATTTCATGAATATCAACTCAAAGGAAGTACATTCTGTCTCATCGGAATTTCTCTTGATTTTTTATACGGCTTATGCAATTAACGCGGATGGAAACCCTTATGTGCCAAATAAATAATGAATTGCGATTAAGTTTTAGGTCATTTTATGGTTGCATTTTAACACCTTAAACCTTTAACACCTTAATGTCTAAAGTCAATTTTAAGGTCTTTATTCACTTTAAAGCCGTTCACTAACTTAATTCACATGTTGTTGTTTTTACCAAACTTCAGATAATTTGTTTGACAAGTCTTCATCCACTTAGCTAGTGACTTTTCTTCATATTAAACTATGACTTTTTTTCGACATATACACTCTAATTTTTGCATGAGTTTTTGATACTATACTATGACACTTTTTTCAACATACTTACTATTACTTTTTTTCTACATACTATACTATTAATTTTTTGTTATACTATGACTTTTTAATGAGTTTTTGAAATACTATACTTTGACGTTTTTGTGACTTTTTTTCAACACACAAAAGCATACCATGACTTTTTTCAACAATGATCTTTCTGTGACTTTTTTTTAATATAATATACTATGACATTTCTTTTGACATACTATTACCTCTTCAACGTACTATACTATTCTGATGTCAGCATACGTAGAGTATGTAGTAGTCTTCTTCTTTTTATTATATACTTTACTAGGACTTTTTTATGACATATTTTATGTACTATACTTTGACTTCTTTTAGACATACTATACTAGGACTTTTTATGTAATATACTATAACTTTTTTTAAATATACTATATCTGTTTTTAAATATACTATATCTGTTTGTTTCAGGCTCCTGACATGAGCAGTGCAGAAGATTTCCCCACGTTTGGGACAGGTGTGGCCCCAAAGCAAGCGTCTGTCTGGGGTCCGAAGAAGTTCTGAAGAAGAAAAAACTTCTGTAAAGTAGATGATGAGAGACGAAAGAATTCTCTAATCAAATTGCTGCTCACCTTCCCCATTCCTCCTCTCATCTTTGGTGACCTCCTGCCTGTCTCTTTCTCTGTAAACTCCTTTTACTGTCCTCCCACAACCAGCCACAATGAATTCTGGGAGAACTATGTCTTCTTTTTTCCTCCCCCGCTTGTCCTCTTAGTACCTCCACCTCCATATGCCCCCTGCTTTAAAAAAAGAACATCGAGTGCTCTCTTAATCGTTTTGCTGTCCTGCTCTGCCTCTCGGTTGCACTACCTTCCCGGTCTTTTGAAAATATTTAAAAAATGTTTAAATTTGTCAGTGTGCTGAATCAGAAGTGGAGTCAGAGAGCACTGGGGAAATATCTTGAAGCTTTCAGGGCGGTGGTGGTTTTGTATTCCAAGAAACAATAGCTCCATCTTGGATCTTTAAGCTAAAAAAAAAGAGGTCTGTTTGACTGTGCAAGAAGAGTTTGTCAACAATTACATCTTTTAAGGTTCTTTTCCTGTCTTTTTTACAAGGTTTCTTGTTGGCTCATCTTTCCAGTCAATAATGTGGGGCATCAGGTGAGCCAATGAGCTGTGTGTGTGTGTGTGTTCAGAAGAGGTTTTTCACCCACAAGTGTTTGTACAGTAACTGCCCTTTTAATTTATTTTGGAGCTGGGAGTTAAAACAGCTGCTGTAGTCGACTTTGTGGAGCTTTTGTTTTGAAGTGATGATGAATCAAAAGATGTGAGTCCTGCGCTGACTGTTTATTTATTCAAAAAAGAGCCATTTTATTTGGACTACTGTGATCATGCGTTTTTAGAAAAGCACTCACTGTAGCTTGATGCTTTCAACCTTTTGCTTAGGAGTGAATGCTGTCCGTCAGGGTTTGGGGACATGTTAAAAGTTGTTATGTGTAAGTGTACAAAGAACTTTTCGCTATTTTTTTAAACCGTGGGATTTTTCGTTGTTGGTTTCTGGCATATTTGGAAGACTGTATGTATGTGTGTGAGTGTGTGTGTGGAAGTTAATGAAGCTGAACCAAACTTTTACATTGTCTTTGTCCGTTTGTCTCTCTCTTTCCTCAGAGCTCTTTTAGAAGTTTTTCTTCCTCTAAGCTCGTCATAAACACTTGAGTTTTTCTGTCGATGCACACAACGCTGCTTTAAATCTGACCTTCCCACCCACATAACAAACTCAATAGCAACAGCTGCACTTTTGTTTCCTCTCATACAAGTGCTTCACATGTATTTAGTGATATTTTGTAGCAAAAACCTTTGTTGCCCCTTTTTCCCTTTTGCAGTAACAGTACACGTCGCACACGTATTTGGCCCAGATTTGAATAATTTAAATTGAATCTTACTTGTGCCTGGAGTCTTAAAGTAGTAGTTTAACAGTTTGGGAAATGCAGTTACTGGCTTTCTTTCCATTAAAAGAAGATTATCACTGTCAAGTCTGTACTATTAGTATGGAGCTGGTGTCAGGAGGTGATTAGCTTAGCGTAGCATAAAGACTGAAAGCTGGGGGGAAAAGTAAAGAAAATGAGCCTATACCTCTAAAACATACTAATTCACAAGTAAAATCTTGTTCATGTAATATTAATACAAACAGAAATACATCAACAACAAGTTGTGGTATTAGTTAAGGTATGTCCTGCAGTTATTTCAACAAATGTTAACACTTCTGATCTCTATCTAGTAATCTACCTCTCACAAAGAAAGGAAATTTCTCAAAATGTCAAACTATTTGAGAGGGCCAGGAAGGGCTTGGGACCAGATTGGTTTAGATAAAGAAAAACAAAACTCAGGGTCCAATTTAAAAGTCAAAGCTGGCGACAGATTAGTAAAAAAAAATTGACTATGCAACCCAACAGGGTCATACAGCAGATCAGTGTCTGTCAGAGGTACGTTGTTGTTCTTTGCTACAGTTATGGCATCATATAGTCATACATCTGTGGGACAGCAAACAAGCAATTGTTTTTTAGTTGTTGGAGTCTGTCTCTTTACATTACTTTGTGTGTGTCTGTTCTTAAATGGCGGGAAGGCGCTGCCCCCGAAGCAGCCATTTCTGTAAAAAGCTATGAAAAAACCCACTATTGGCCTTAACGAGTAATTAGTCTACTGCATTTTGGAAAAGGTGTGAATGAGTAAGTATGCAACACTGCAATAACATGTCAGTGACCGGACTTTTTTTCCTATTCTAAATAAAAAAAGGAACCAAAAGCTCCGTCAGGTTGTCTTTTCTTCATGACATCTTTTTTTTCCCCAGCCTGCACCAAAAAACAACTTTAACCATCCTTCTGTGCATACTGTCCGTCAGTTTATTTTTTTATAAATCAGGAAGATTTGATTTGTTATGTAACATCCTGTACAACGCAACATACAGAAAACAAATAAAGAGAACAATACAAATGAAATTGTACAAAGCAGCACTGGGCTGTAAATAACCCATATCGTATTTTTCACATTTCTTGATTAGAAGGTTTTCCTTCTGCTAAACCCCGTAGATCTTCCATCAGTCAGATCGCAGCTGCTCTTAGAAGGTGACTGAGCTTCTTCAATGAGAATTTTTAAGTTTGACTCATCAAAACTATGCCTTGAAAAATGTTGGGGTTTCATGTTTTGTAGCAGGGTTATCAAATTTGTGACTGAGAATGGTGAAAAGAAAACCCTTTGGAAAGCTGTTCACATACAATCAACCATCAGGTGGATGTTTTGAATGAAATAAAACACTTGTATGAACCTTTGACAAATGTAAATTAATGTTAGTTGGAATAAAAGAATGAGCCCTAATGAAGAACATTCACATGTAAACACCAGCGTTGGTCGTGGGATATTGATGACTCGACGTCCTGCTGATCTAGACACTACACGTTGGCTCTGGCAGTCTTGCCAGGTAAACAGAGTCCCACTTGACTGGAGGATAGATCAGAGTAGACCAAACCATGAGGGGAAGCCAGACAGCGGGAGTGGTGTGGAAAACCACTCAAACCTTTTGGCTTCACTGCATGTAACTTTTTGACGTTGAATATTCGCTCTTTTACAAAGAGTTTGCTCGAGGATGTGTTTGATACAACTCGCGCTTGTATGCTCACATGAATATTTCCCATAAAAACATGAGTATGGCAGCAATCTCATCCTACTTTCAGCAAGAAAGAGAAAAAGTGCATTTCCTAAATGGTCAAACTTTTACTTTTTCCCCTTTTCCTGTGTCAAAACTTACCAATTCTGTAGGTAAATCTAATTTATATATAGTTTTAAATATCTCATAATGGATCATCTTTGTCCAAAGTCAATTGTCAATCTGTCTGAAGTTCCAGTTTTCTCCTCAGTTTAAAGCCTGTGAATGTTTTCTATTTGACAGAAGGAGTCAGATGTTAGGGGGCCAACACAGAATTTAACTGATAATCAGGAGTTAAATAAATCCGATTGTGATGAAGTTGCTAATTTGGAGACACAAAGAGAACAGCAACATACAGTGGTACATGTGTAAACATTCCCTCCAGTTCTGAATCCCCCCCAAAGAAGTCACAATCACAAGACACTCTTGGGTTCATTCTCAGATTCAAGTTTCATTCTGTTTTTTATATTTTTGTGAAAACCTCTTTTTTTTATTATTGATTTTAACCACGTTTCAGTCTCTTTAGGTGACAGTCCGTTAACGTGCAGGTTGGCAGGGGACAGCTCCTCCCAAATTAAAAAAATATCTAACCAAAGCATATGGATACGTGTTAAAATAAGTGCCAAAAGGTCAAGAAATAGCTGTTCTTGTGTGTGGGAGAAAATATGTTGGGGAGAATGTCAACTAAATTGTGGCAACAAAAAAAAAACTGTAGAGAATGAACAAACGTGTCAAGTCGATGGACAAGTTAGTTTAAAAATCGCCCACGTGTGTCCAAAACATAAAGTGCAGGCAGTGTCTGTTCTTCTTTGAAACCGCCGTAGCTCCCGGCCATTAAAAGAGTCCAAGAGCAAACAACCAAAAACCAACAAAATAAACAAAACTAATCAATAATGCTGAATTGTCAACAATCCACAATTGGAACAGCTGGATTCCAGAGGAGTCTCTCGCTCAAGGCAGGGGTTGGATTTGGTTGTCAGTTTATTCAAAGTACGAGGAGCACCACACAGACCCTCCCCACTTCCACCCGAATGCCTCACTCGTTACTCCATTCACTCGACCCGGATCAGCAGTCCGTAGAGGAGTGTGCCACCCTGCTCTTTTGTGATCCACTCGATCTCTGAGTTGCTGAAGCGAGGGTCCAGGGGTTCGCTGTGGCCAAGCGTCTGTGGCCCCACTTTGTAGGAGCCTGGACGCACACACACCTGGAACCCAACCTGAGCCTGGTGACTGCGGTGAGAACGAGGGTCCCGAAATCTGCACAAGGAGACGGACAACTATCAATAAATGCTAGCTCTTCAATATGATGCAAACCTATCAACTGTATTAGAGATTTTCTGAACCATGTAGACTTACTGCACTTTGGGGGCAAAGATCTCCATGCCGGAGTAGCGCATAGTGGGGGAGAGACGCACTCTGGGAACCTCCTTGCCGGGGGCGCTGTTCTCCTCTGGCTCACTGTAGCCATTAGGCCCCTCCGCCTTCACTGGGGACACTGAGAAGATGGACGACGTCCCTGCAACAACAAAATGCATTCATAGTTTGGACCATAGTTTTGCATAAAAAAATGCCACAAGAAGTCATAGTATAGTATGCCATCGAAAATGTCATAGTACAGTATGTCATAAAAAGTCATAGTCTGTCATAAAAAGTCAGTCTATAGTGTGTCATGAAAAATGTCATCAAGAAATGATAGTGTAGTATGTCATAAAAAGTCATAGTATAGTATGCCATGAAAAAGCAATTAAAGTATATCATAAAAAAGTCATAGTATAGTGTAAAAACAGTTACAGAAAAAGTCGGGAAAAGTAATAGTATACTATTTCATTAGTATACTATTTCATTAAAAACGACTAGTATACTTATGTAATACTAAATGACAAAAAGTCACTGTATAAAAACAAATCGTAAAAAATTATAAAATAGTCAGTATATAGTATGTCATGGAAAATAAAACTCAGAAAAGTATGTCAAAAGAATTATAGAAAAAGTCATAGTATAGTATGGAATAAAAAAATGGCAATAAGTCATAGTATGCCATAAAAAAATTACAAAAGTCATAGCATAGTATGCCATAAAAAGGCATAGTATAGTATGTCATAACAAATGTCACAGTATAGTTTTTCATTAAAAAATGACAGAAAGTCCTGAAAGTGAGATGGAAAAGTTATTTTGCACTTTTCCTTTGTGGCCCTCAAGATGCTGGCTCCCAAAATTGCCCCTAGTTCAGCTGATGCCCCTAATTTTAGAAGCATTCCTTTAAATCATTTGTGTAAGTCTTTACTCTTTTGTCAAAGCCATAACAAAGTGCTCTTCCTACCAGGCAGCAGCTGGCTGTGGTCCAGCGTGCGTCGCAGGGCTCCTACACTGCTGCCGTGGTACGCGATGTGCCACTTCTTCAGTGCATTAGAAACCTCACAGTGGGGCTTGATCCTGCGCAAAGAGGAGACACGCATATATACTTAATTTATTAATTCATAGCGTGTATTGATGAAATTACAATTTGTAATGGAAACAGAATGGCATTCTGTTTGTTAGTAATCACTACACACAGGCCTGAAATAAAGCCAGCTAGACCACCGCCCTGAGCAGATGGGGTACGGTGCCTTGCTCAAGAGCACCTGGCAGTTCCCCAGGAGGTGAAGTGGCATCTCCAGCTACCACTCCATACTCCGTACTTTGGTCAATACGGGGACTTGAACCGACAACCCTCCAGTTCCCAACCCAACTGCCTACGGACTGAGCTACTGCCACCTCAATATACAGTGCCTTGCGAAAGTATTTGGCCCCCTTGAACTTTTCAACCTTTTTACACATTTCAGGCTTCAAACATAAAGATATAGAAAATGTATTTTTTGTGAAGAATCACCAACAAGTGGGACACAATTGTGAAGTGGAACAAAATCTATTGGATATTTTAAACTTTTTTAGCAAATAAAAAACTGAAAAGTGGCGCGTGCAAAATTATTCGGCCCCTTTACTTCCAGTGCAGCAAACTCACTCCAGAAGTTCAGCGAGGATCTCTGAATGATCCAATGTTGTCCTAAATGACTGATGGTGATAAATAGAATCCATCTGTGTGTGATCAAGTCTCTGTATAAATGTACTTTCTCTGTGATAGTCTCAGGGTTCTGTTGAAAGCGCAGAGAGCATCATGAAGACCAAGGAACACACCAGGCAGCTCCGAGATACTTTTGTGGAGAAGTTTAAAGCCGGATTTGGATACAAAAAGATTTCCCAAGCTTTAAACATCCCAAGGAGCACTGTGCAAGCGATCATTTTGAAATGGAAGGAGTATCAGACCACTGCAAATCTACCAAGACCTGGCCGTCCCTGTAAACTTTTAGCTCAGACAAGGAGAAGACTGATCAGAGATGCAGCCAAGAGGCCCCTGATCACTCTGGATGAACTGCAGAGAACTACAGCTGAGGTGGGAGAGTCTGTCCATAGGACAACAATCAGTCGTACACTGCACAAATCTGGTCTTCATGGAAGAGTGGCAAGAAGAAAGCCATTTCTCAAAGATATCCATAAAAAGTCTCGTCTAAAGTTTGCCACAAGCCACCTGGGAGACACACCAAACATGTGGGAGAAGGTGCTCTGGTCAGATTAAACCAAAATCGAACTTTTTGGCCACAATGCAAAACGATATGTTTGGCGTAAAAGCAACACAGCTCATCACCCTCAACACACCATCCCCACTGTCAAACACGGTGGTGGCAGCATCATGGTCTGAGCCTGCTTTTCTTCATCAGGGACAGGGAAGATGGTTAAATTGAGGGGAAGATGATGGAGCCAAATACAGGACCATTCTGGATGAAAACCTGTTGGAGTCTGCAAAAGACCTGAAACTGGGACGGAGATTTATCTTCCAACAAGACAATGATCCAAAACATAAAGCAAAATCTACAAAGGAATGGTTCAAAAATAAACGTATCCAGGTGGTAGAATGGCCAAGTCAAAGTCCAGACCTGAATCCAATCGAGAATCTGTGGAAAGAACTGAAAACTGCTGTTCACAAACGCTCTCCATCCAACCTCACTGAGCTCGAGCTGTTTTGCAAGGAAGAATGGCCAAAAATGTCAGTCTCTCGATGTGCAAAACTGATAGAGACATACCCCAAGCGATTTGCAGCTGTAATCGCAGCAAAAGGTGGCTCTACAAAGTATTAACGCAAGGGGGCCGAATAATTTTGCACACACCACTGTTCAGTTTTTTATTTGCTAAAAAAGTTAAAAATATCCAATAGATTTCGTTCCACTTCACAATTGTGTCCCACTTGTTGGTGATTCTTCACAAAAAATACATTTTTTATATCTTTATGTTTGAAATGTGTCAAAAGGTTGAAAAGTTCAAGGGGGCCGAAAACTTTCGCAAGGCACTGTATATAACTACAGATATACTCATGCAACACATGTTAATTACAGATTATAAATACATGGCCTCTAAATTAGAAAACAGATTTCTTTTGATGTAAAATTTCGGGACTTTGTGTCCTTTCGGTTTTATTTTATTGTAGTAATTAATAAAGTAGCTTTACATGTAAACAACAAAGATTTTCTTCAGGTTTTAAAGACATAAACATAGAAGGGACACAAAACCTGCTGCTCTATCACGTGTCCTCTCACCTGAGGGCGAAGCGGCACCATCCGAAGGGCAGGGCGTAGTCCCGCGGCGGCTCTCCTCTCTTGTAATAAGCCTCGTCACCCCGAAGCTTGTGGCAGGACTCGCAGTAGCACAGATTGTATTTTGCGTCTTCGTCAAAATAGCCATCTGACGGGCGGAGGTAAAGAAGACAAAGATTGTGATGGTTACCTGAGTTTAGATCTGAGACAGAGATCAGGGTAGAAAGGGTTCGAGGTAAAACTCACCTGGTAACGTGAGCAGGTCCTTGAAGCGTGAGCACAGTGCCTGGTACTCACAGGTCTTGTTGGGGTTGATCTCTGGAGGAGGTGTCCAGCACACACTCTCTTTGATTCCTGCATGTAGAAGCCAAATGGATAAAAGTCAAGGCTGAGCAGAACCTAAATTCAAAAAAGGGAAACAAACAGCATCCTGTGGCTTCTTACCGTCAACCATGTCCGCCTTCTCCATATCGCCTTGACAACGGGTCTCACCATTCTCACCACCAACAGCTGGCACACTGTCTTTTACTATAGTAACCTGCCATGGTGACACAACCTTCATTAGCATATCATCGTGAGATTTTGTTCATAGTGATGTAATGCTGAAATATGTAAACAACGATTTATTGCTTTTCAGATAATTCATGTATGGTGTAAGCCATTTTACGAGCAAAAATAAAAAAAAATCAGACTGATGTGACCGTTTCAGTGTGTCTATGCGTCTTAAAGGAGAATTACGGCCAATTTTTACGTTAATCTTGATCGCTATGAATATGCCAGTACTTTCAACTGAAAGAAGGCAACATGGAGTGTCTGCAGCTACGTCCTCGAGCTTCCACGCGTGACAAAAAGATGTGTCTTCAACTCAGACATTGTTTAAATTCTTCACCCCCCCTGCTCTATCCTGCAGGTAGCTAGCTCTTCCTGTTAGCAGTTATCTGCTAGCTGTTATCTGCTAGCTGCCGTCTGTGATAAACTTGTGTGTTCAGCCAGGCTTTTGTGAAAATCATAACGCAGCAGTTCCGAGTGTAGCTCATCCATTTTGTGTGTGATGGATCTGGTGTTGGGGAGTCGGAGTCTTGGCAGTTTGGTAAAAAAAAAAAAAACATGTGAATGAAGCTGGTGAAAGTGTGTTTCCATCAAACGTTCTCTAAAGTGTATAAAAACCTGTGCTAATGACGTCACATGCTGTTTTGAGATCCAATTGGTATTTCAAATAGATTTTAGACATTTTGAGATGTTTTCATTCTTTTTTGCACTGAATTGCACCGAGCGTTTTTCTAGACAAAATGGATTGCGCCGTCTACCAACACATGATCAATTTGGGACAAGTTGTCATAGTGCTTATGTGCCAGCTGATAGCGACATATCAAGCTATAATAATAAAACAACAACGCTATGATGATGCAGATGCAACTTGTCTTTTATTGTCCCTCTGGCACCGCTGCAAGTCTCTTTTTTGAGACATGTCTCGCTGTTTGAGCGTCTTCCATTGACTTCGCAGGACGTCCCACGGCTTGTCCTAACCTTGGTCGGCCATTTCCTTCGCAAATTCCTGGTAAATTGAATTCAGAAGGTCTCTTGTCTCCTCGTCCGTCATACATATCAATGGCATTGTGTGTCTGTTAAGAGGCACAACAACACTCTAAAATTTGCCACGACAACTGCTTTAAGTTTTAGCTCATGGGAAGCTCGTACACGTAGCTGCAGATACTCTGTGTCGAACACACCGATTCGGCTCATTTTATCAACTAGACGCGCGTACCTATAGCTGTCAAGATTAACGGAAAAATTGGCCGGAATTGTCCTTTAAGTGCTGACCTGTTCACACTGGCCGTAGAGATCGATGAAGGGGTAACAGGGTGAAGGAATGTCCTGCGCCGCCACACCCTGGTCCATGCCATTGACGTAGAGGTGGAGACAACTGCTGGCGTCCACCAGCAGACCCAACACCGTCCCCTCGGGACAAGTGTCAAGATTAGGACCATAGTTCTCACATATCTGAGGAGGAGAGATTAAGGAAGGAAGGAGAGAGTGGTTAGTAGAAAGAAAAAAAGTGTTTGGAGGGATGATGGTGTCAGTGTGTGAGAGAGAAATGACAAAATATCAGTCAGTCAAAGAGGCTGAGTGAGAACACACACTTTATCATGTAAGACATAAATCCATAGACAACTCCAGCATGATATATATTGTGTTTAAGAGTGTGTGTGTGTGTGTGTGTGTGTGTGTGTGTGTTTAAGTTGGTGAGTGTGTGTGAGTCTGTGTGCCTGTGTCTGTGTGTGTGTGTGTCTGTATGTGTGTGTGTCTGTATGTGTGTGTGTGTGTGAGAACCTTGAGGGAGTTGTGGAAGATGGAGTCTCTCTGCAGCAGCCAGGCGGAGCGTTTCAGACAACACGCTGTGGAGGGGAAGTTGAGCCGGTCGGGGGAGTGACCTATCACCCCTAACGACAGCGACGACGTCCATGATGGGTTCAGACGGTCTATTTGAAACTGGTAAAGAAAGAGAGGCTGTTGACAGAGTGGAACAGTCACCGTCTAAAATACCTTGTTGTCACATTCGGTATATTTTTTGCTAGTATGGGATGGACCGGTATAATGAAGCTATACGTAGCGCCGGACCACTTCTAGACACCAAACCACACAGTTGTGTCACCTGGAACAGCTGTTGGCGAGCCAGCGGCTGGGCGGTGACCAGCAGGCCCTGGTTGTAGCTGGACACTCTGGCTGCTGTCAGGTTCTGATTGGACAGCTGGATGTTTTTGCCGTGGTTTTCCAGGAACGCCATGACGGTGGGCACCAGCGCACACGGCTCAGTCTCAGCCTGTATTGACAAGAAGAGACGGGAAGAGACCGAGTTTTTCTCAGGAAGTTTAATGATGCAGTAAATAACACGTTTTGTTTTTTTGTTAACAGACAGACTGTGTGCCTACCTCTCTGACGGGGGTGCAGTCTTCCTCTCCTTCGCTGCAGCTGTCTGAGGAAAGCGAGGGCGCCTTCACGCTTTCCATGTCCTCTATCAACGAAGAGCTCACGATGGAAACTGCTGTTACCCGCCCATACAGGTCCAAAACTGCATACACATTCTGCTGGGGGCCAAAAAGAAGTGCTGAATGGCAGCAAGAGGCAATGTGGCTGTGTGTGTGTGTGTGTGTCTCTGTCTGTCTGTCTGTCTGTCTGTCTGTCTGTCTGTGTGTGTGTCTGTGTGTGTGTGTGTGTGTGTGTGTGTGTGTGTGTGTGTGTGTGTACCTTGGCTACTGCAGTCGCAGCAGGCCCCATGTCTTCACCATCAATAAAGATGTGCATGGTGTCGTCACTGCACCTCTTCACACCAACACGGTTGCCAACCTAAGAAACAATCGTGTTCAGGTGAGTACTACAGGCACTGCGAATGGTGAAGAATGCTGATGTGCTACTGGTGTGTGATTAAATACCTGTGACATGTTAAATATGAATGCATTGTTTGTCCTGATCTGTGATCCTGTCTGCTAATGCTTCTCCTTATGTGCATAGCAGTTCTTTTTTTATTTATAGCACATTTTACTAATTGCTTTGGGTGCTGTTTTAAGGTCAGGACTTTTAAGCAGCTAGAGGGGTTCAGCCAATGAATCGGAGACAGAAGGAGAGATCCTGGAGGGTTTAAAGGTCTTTGATATGACTTTGCTCAGACAGCAGGGAGTTGCAGCTTACCGTCAGCCGGTCCAGTGAACAGCCGTAGTTCTGGCGCTGCAGCACACCGTTGCGACGGACCTCAGAGCCGCAGAGCAGCCAGGTGACCTTGGTGCGAAGCTGCGGGAGGGAGGGGGAGAGACCTGACAGCGGGCAGGAAGGCAACTCTGGAGGGGCCAGTGTGGTCAGACCAATATGCAGCGAACCGCACCACTGCTCATCCACTTCATCAATCCTCACCTGCAGAGAACAGAGAAAAAACAAGTACCAGTCAGGAGGGAAAACCCTAAACATGTTGTTTTTATTGAAGACAATTGAATTACTAGCATACACAGATACAGGTATTGAGATAAATATTCAAATGAAAAATAAATTTAAAAAACGTCGTGGGTAGCAGGTTCATTTTCCAAGCATTTCCAGGTAAGCTTACCTCAAACAGCTCGTCCGCTTTCAGTTCCTTCGCACTGAACACGATGCCGTGAGCGTAACCTCCCACTCTGACGCCCTGGCAGCCATCGCCGAGCAACACCACGTTCTTACCGTGTTTATTGTGGAGCCGATGGGCAACGCCTGCTACTACACACACGCACGCACACGCACACACACACACACACACACACACACACACACACACACACACACACACACACACACACACACACACACACACACACACACACACACACACACACACAGAGAGAAGTAGAAATATGGAGATGAGGCCTTGAGGACAGTTAAGGTGATGTTTTTTTGTCTTTACTCCCTGTATTTCCTTTTTACATTTCTTTACCTTTTACCTTTGCTATTAAACAAATAACTACAAAACACACTTAAAAATCATCAACCTATCAAAAGTATGTTGTTTAAAACCTACATTAAAAAAAGTATTTTACTAAGCTTTTTACAGACTTTCCATTCAATCCCAAAGCTTCTGTTGTGGAAATGTGTACCTGGTGAGTGGATGGGAAAGCTCTTCTCAGTAATGTTGCTGGTACAGAGGCTGTTGTCCAGCGGGCCTGAGGAGCTGGTGATGGACACCTGAACACACTGACCATACAGGTCGATCACAGCATACACCTCTGAGAGAGAGAGAGAGAGAGAGAGAGAGAGAGAGAGAGAGAGAGAGAGAGAGAGAGAGAGAGAGAGAGAGAGAGAGAGAGAGAGAGAGAGAGAGAGAGAGAGAGAGAGAGAGAGAGACATGAATAAAGCATTGGGTCATCAAATGAAACACTGAAACCTACACTCTTAACAAATGTTAACTATCTGGCTGCAGCAGAGTCCTGATTTCACATTCCTGACTTCCACTGACTACCTGATGGCAGCCCGGTGCAGGCGACTCCTTGATCGACACCATTGATGTAATAATGGAGGTCGCCACTGGCTGAGCGCATCATGCCAATCCGTGAGCCCGTGGTCAGGGAGTCCAGGTCACAACCGTAGTTGTTGCGCATCGTGTTGCCATCTTGCATGATGGCCGTACCGCTGTGAGAGGAGGAGGAAAACAAATACATGTTTTGAATTAAGGATCTGAATTTCAATAAACGTATAGTGTTTTAGTGAGGCCGTCAACGGATATCAAATTCTTAATACTAGATTCAAATTGGAAGTCCTCATGGTAACGCTGGACAATAATCCTTTGATATTCTGCCTTATACTGGATGAGAACACATTTGCTTCTTCGTTATTTGAAAAGATTATTAAAGATTTAGCTGGAAGAACAACTAAAACGCTATATTGAGCCTTCATCTACCTGAGCATCCAAGTGTCATAGTCGATATCAGTCATAGTGTTAGGAAACTCGAGCTCATCTGGCCTGATGGCTGTCACTCCTGGACACAGAGGGGGGAGGAGAAAATCTGTGGTGATTACACATGAAACATATTTAAACAGGATGTCTAAAATGCCGTCGTTGAGATAAATGTTAGGTTACATACAGTATATTTTATTGTCATGTCAAAGAGGGATAGTAAGGCAGAGTGGACATAAAGAAATAACTGACCTGCTTCTATTGAACCCGACCAGCGGTCCACCATCTTCTGAATAATGATTTCAAACAGTTCTCCATCTCGAAGGCACCTGCAAGGAGGTAACACGTTAAAATCCTGACTCAGCTACATCACAACAGATTATCTCAATGCTGTTTAGTCTTTGCTCTCAGCGCATGCGAGATGAACTGAGAGATGTTTTCACAAATGTGTATGAATTTCAATATCGGTCAATGTTGTTCATAACTTTGTCTACACAAGATGTGATTCGCTAAAAGTTCATCATCATTCCTGTTTATCACCTGTTGGAAATGACAATAGCGTCGTTGAACTCGCTTCGGCAGTTCTGACGCAGGGCGGTGCGCCCCCCGTTGGTGATGACGGCGTTGGTGCCGTGTAGGTGGTGGAAACGCAGGTCGTTGGTTGTGCTGACCCCTCCGACTGAGCAGGGGCTCCCAGGGGACATGGCTGTGGGTCCCTCTGAGCTGTCCTCTGGGAGAGGCAGGAAGTCCACTAACAAAAGGGGAAATAGATAGAAGTTGACATTGTCTAAAGTGGACTCTTTATGAGTTTAGTATCTTAACAGTTCTAAATGAAGCGCCGTTTGTCTTCCTCCCTCTCTCACCCATGTCGTCCATGATGGTGGCCTGGGCAGCCTGGCCATAGAGGTCGACCACGGCATAGACACTGGGGGGGATGTTCCAGGCTGCTGGGCCCTGAGCCACGCCATTTACAAAGAAGTGGAGGCTGCCGTCTTCTTTCCGCACTACACCTACTGTGTCACCCGCCTGCAAGAGGCAAAAATGTGGAAAAAGGGTTAATAAACATGCAAAAGGAAAATGTCACAAGTGTTGTGTGAGGAAGAAGGTGGAAAGAGGGTGATGGGTATAAAAGCAGTGAGTGACTGTCAGCTGAGTAACAAAAAAAAAAGAAATTCACTCACCTTGAGCCGGTCCAGGTTGTGTCCGTACTCATCCAGTATTGTTGTTCCGTTGTGCATTACGCCATTCCCCGTCATCATCCACGTCCCTGGAAAACAATAGGACAGTTGTGGGATCTCTGTTTGAAAGGTATCTCATAAACTCCCCCAGACTTTCAGGGACTTTTATATCACGCAACTTTTATCAGGAATCTCAGAAAAGACTTGGACAAAAAATAAGACCCACTTTTACAATGCAGATTGTGTTTTACCTGAGCGCAGGTTGGTCATGGTTGAGGGCAGCTGCAGGTATGCAGGGTTGTGCGTTGTGACACCGATTTCGATGGAACCCGCCCACTTGTCTACCATCTTGTCAATTCGAACCTGGAACACTTCATTGGAGCGCAGTGGCCGGCTGCTCAGGACCACGCCGTGGTTGAAGTCATCAGTCGCACTGTGAAAGCACATGAGTGGAGTATATCACTCTGTTTACGTTTAAAGTGCTCCATGGATTTCCATCCTCAGAATTAGACCATATAACTATAAAAACTGAACAGTTCTTTCATTTTGAAGTATTTACCAAACCTTTTGAAACCTTCTGAGCACTATTAAGGCAATCTAACACTTTCCACACATAGAAATGTTATCCTCAGACAAGTAAAGTGGACTTTTATACCAGCCAAACATAGCCCCAAAATTTGAGGTCGGGAAGATCGGTCTGGACTAGGGATGTAACAATTACCGGTGAACCACGGTAAATATGTTGACGATAACAGTTACCCTTTTCATTTTAAATATCCTTATTATCGCGGTGGATTACCACGATGTGGAAACCCTGCAATCGCCGGTAAACAGACCAGAGCTGTGGAGCCACATGCTTAGCTATTGTATTACACTGTTTGCTCCGTTATGCATCTGTGTGCTGTAGCAGATGTGGCTTATTCTCAGTTTTTGTTACTGAAAAATATGTTACATTTATGTTAATTGTTACAGAGAAATAAATATAATTCTTAGTATTGTTCCTTGTTATCTGCTGTTGGTTATAACATTTAGTGTTGGTAAATAATGTTCATAGTAACTCAGATGCTTATTATTGTGCATTATTATTTGCTTATATTTCAGAACCACATCCAACTTCACATGTAACGTCAAATACAACTTCAAAGTTAACTTCATGTGTGAGTTGTAAATAAATCTGACAGACATCTCTGGTTCAACTCACTGTGGCCTCAGCGCAGTCCTGCCTTCACTGATGATGGCGGCCTTCTGGCCACAGTTGGCGTGGAAGAGCAGTCGGTCGGGCCCCTCTGAGTCTGGAGTGAGAGAAAGAGCTGGCCTGGGCCGGCCAACATCGGGCGATAGAGCCCTCATGATGGCGTTGTTGCGTCTGAGGCGGTCACTGTGGTTGTGGTTGTGGACTATGGTGACTTTGACCGCCATGCCATAGAGGTCGACCACACCGTAGACCACGCCGGGGGTCTGGGCTGCTGCAACACCTTGGAAAGACACAGAGTGGTTAGAAGTGGAAACTGAGTTGCTTTAATAACACTTACTCACCAGCCAACAGTCTCAGTTACACCATTTCTTACCTTGGTCGATGCCATTGATGTAGAAATGGAGCGCTCCACTGGCTTTGCGCATCAACCCTATGAGGTCTCCCTCCTAAACGTGGATGAGAGTAATTGATGGAGATTATTTAAAAAAAAAGTGATGGAATGTAACTATGTACATTTACTCAAGTACTATCTCTAAGTACAAAACTTAGGTATTTCTACTCTACTTAAGTGTTTTCTTTTCATGCCACTTTATACTTCGCAACATTTTAGAGATAAATATTCTACTTTTTACTCCACTACATTCATCTGACAGCTTTAGTTAATGGTTACTTACCAAATTATGATTTTTGCACAGAAAACATATGTAGTTTATAAATTACAATGTTTTATTATAAAATAAACTACCCAACAATATACAGGCCTACAAGTACAGCTGAAAGGATGAGCTGATTAAACATTTAGTTGATCGACAGAGCTGTTTGGATAGTTTCAAGATTTTTATGCATTGAGCGGAGGCTATTTATAACTGCTTTCTATTTATAACTGCTTTCACATCCATATTGTGCTAGAGATCTTCTACTAGTCCAGGACTAAAACTCATATCTCTGTATTTTTTGGTTGAATGGCGTTACACGATATATACTGTACCTCTATATACCTTTTTTTCTACAAAGTTGGCTTGTTCAATTTAAGGTCAAAGCCATTTATAACAAACTCTTTTACTAAAACAGATTGGGATTAAAATTAAATGCAAAAACAGGGTTTCCAACCCAGATTGAAAATATACAGCTGCAATACATGTTTACATGAAAATGATCTGAAATACATAGCCTAGGATATATTTAAAAAATGATCTCAGAGTAGGCTCCTTTACCCACTTTCATCAATGATAAAAAGAGATAGGGGGGTGGTTTGCTTCTCACAGCTGATTCATTATGAATGGGTACAGCACGGGTCAAATGGCAGGTCAGCAGAGTTACATAGAGTGTGTGTATATATGTCTGTGTCGTCACTGCACTGCATTTTTATGGACTATTACAGGCCGTGGGCAACATCTCTCGCCCATGTCCAGCAGGATCCGTCTCACGCGCTATTTCACTACGGACTGAAGTCAATTGCATTCAATAACTTCTGTGTTTTTCAACGTGGCGGCCGCGATAACAGCGGAGAGTTACCAGCGGAAACACTGGTACAAATACAGGTTGTCTCTCATGGTTAACAATATGCAGCTGTGTTAATAACAGTTAATACTGTGGACAAATGTCAGAAGTGTGGCCCGGCGTGGTCGCTACTGTGTCTCTCCATGTTGCTGGGAGCCGTATGTGAGTGGATGGGGGCGGGGCTTACTCTGTCCGCTGTGACCGTCTACATTGCGGTGCAGGGAACAACTCTGACTAGCACATGATCAGACAGTGGTTTGCAGAGCGGTAGATTGGCTTTGCAGAAAAAAAAGGCGCATTCTATGAACAGAATGACGCATTTAAAATATTGCTCGATCACGCAAATTTGATCATAAGAAGCCAAAATCATGACCGTGATTAAAATACAATTAATTGTGCAGCCCTACTTACATACTTTTACTTAAGTAACATTTTCCATTGCAGGACTTTTACTTTAACTGAGTATTGTTTACAGTGTGGTACACCATACAGTAAGTAAAGGATCAGAATACCTCTTTCACCACTGATGAAAATACAGACAAACTAGCACGGTAGGTGGCAACAAAGTGTGTGTCTGCATCACCACAAACCTGAAGTTCATCAAGGCTGAATTCACAGTATTCCCTGCGGGTTCCCTTCCCGTTGGTCAGTATCCCACAGCCACTCATCATGATTGTACCTTATCCAAGCAGCCAGGAGAATGTCAGTGATTTCCCAATAAACAACTATTTTGTACATAGTTTTATAGAGTTTGTTATGTTATGTGTCCATTTTTTTTGTGTGTGTGTGTGTACCTGAGCGCAGATTGGTCATAGTTGCAGGATAGTCCAGGTTGTTGGGATTGTGTGTGGTCACGCCAATCTCTATTGAGCCTGACCACTTGTCAACCAGCTTATCAATGCGGATCTGAAAATAGAACAGAAATACATTTAAATATCTCATTATTCATCAGCTAAAATGAAGAGATCTTCTATCTCCTATTCTGCCTTAAGCCCAGTGATGAATAGCACCAGACCTCCAGTTATGAAGTCAACATCTGGAGTTGATGTGACTAAAATGCTATGTATTTGCTGGTTCCACCTGATCCAATGGGAGAATGCGACTTTACTTTGTTTTCAGGTCTTTAGGAAATTGAATATCTTTGAGGTTTGAATCGTTGGTCCCAGAAAACAATAAATTTAAAGAGGTCACTTTCATCACCAATTAATCAAAAGCCGACAAAGAACTGATATAGAATCATTATTTTCAGCCCTACTTCTGAGTTATCTCAAATTTGTTACTGGTGAGATATACAGTACTGTGATATTTGTTTCAGTGTGACCTGGACCAGGGTGCCTGTTCAGCAGTCGCAGCCCCCTCACTCTGACCTCTCTCTATTTGTTCATGAGTAGGTCCTGAGCGTGTGTGTGTATTTCCGGCCAGTGTGTACTGTGTTTTAACAAACAGTGTGTAAATTGTAATTTCCCCACTGGGGATCAATACAAATTATTAATTCAATTAAATTAAATTGAAATGATCACAATGACACATCTGTCACTCTTTACTTGCCAGTGATCACATATTAACAAAAATTGCAGCAATGAGTAGTGTGGCTGTAAACACCTCAAACATCTCGTTGTGTCGGAGCGGCCGGTTGGTCATCACCACACCGTTATTGAACTCGTCCAGCGGTCTCCTACGCTCTGCCGTCTTGTTGTTGTTGCTCAGTTTAATCAGTGTGCCACATTTCTCGTGGAAGAGCAGCGCGTCGTTGGTGGTCATCGCACCTGTCACAACCGCCAGCCCCACCCCTCCGTTACTAGCGGAACTGTTGTTCATGTTTCCATCTTCTCCAGCACTTCCGCCTGTTCCTCCTGTCCCTGTCCCACTGTCGCAGTTGACTGCACCTCCTCCACTGCTGCTCCCCCTGTCATTTCTCGAAGAGGAGTCAGATCCTGAATTTCCTCCTCCACCGCCAACTCCTCCTCCTGCTCCTCCTCCGCCACCACCACCACCATCTTCCCCTCCCCCCTCATCCTCAGAGCGATAAAAAGATACTATTGCTTTGTTGAACACGTCAAAGAGCTGGTGCTCTGTTAGAACTGTAGAAAGAGAGGAAGAGGAGGTTGTCAATACCGGTCATGTTGCACAACGTCCATCAACTACTCTGAGGAGGAATTTCTTACCCGTGTCCGGCTGCAGGTTGTTGGGGAACTTGTCTGGTCTGCTGCAGCTAAGCTCAGGCACTGACCAGGCAAAGAGTGAAAGGGATACAGGTGAATACAACAAATCCCAGAATAGAGGTTGTAAAAACAAAAAAAAAAAAAAAAAACATTTTGACAAAAAGGCCACCCCTACCTTCATTTCCATTTATCATTCCATTTATTGCTGCCACATTCATCAGTGCCGTGATCCCCGCATCCTCCAGACCCCCAGACACCACCGCCTCTTCCTCATCCTCCTCCTCATCATCATCCACCTCCTCTGCCCGCCCTATCGTCTCTTTCTCTGTAGAGGGCGGTGGTGGCTCACAGCTCACCACCGTTACTTGTGTGCACTTGCCGTACAGGTCCACCACTGCCCAGAGCTTGGGCGGCAAGCCGCTTGCGGCCGAACCACAGTCCTGGCCGTTTACCCAGAGGTGAAGCTCCCCGCGGGCGCTACGCTGAATGCCCACTCTGTCGCCCTCGGCTAGCTGGTCGAGGTCGCGGCCGTACTCCTCCAGGACCGAACGCCCGTCACGTAGCACCGAGCAGCCTGACACAATCCAGGAACCGCCTTTAAGGCCTGTGGCGCTGCTGGGGAAGTCCAACGCGGCCGGGTCCAGTGCCGTCACACCAATCTCAATGGAACCGCTCCACGAGTTCACCTGAGGAGAAATAGGAGAAAGAGTTAATGAATACAATTCAGAAATAATGAAACATCATTGCCTTCATAAGTTACCAATTAATTTGCCAAAACACTATAAAATTTATTTCATAAAGATATAAAATTTAGAGACAGGGGTGAATACAATAAGTTGTGACAAATCAGTTGGCAGCAGCTGTCGCTCTGATCACTAAAACATATCCAAGCTGCAATGTTAAAAGCACTGTGCTAAAAACTGCAGGTAAATATCTACGTGTGCCTTGTTCCAATGATCCATCTTGTTATTTTTAGTCGTTCTGTCAGTGAGGAACGTAGCTCAGGAAGGGCTTCTTTGAAAACAAAGCAGGACAGTTTGAACAAAAAGTGACACAATAAACAAAGCTTTGTGTAGTGTGCCAATGACTGCATCTCTAGCAGTATGCAAGAATCACCATTATAAACTTGCAATGTCAGTCACGTGGCAAATAAATTCACCCAGGGTCAAACTAATTCATCTCTCAGTACTATATTTAGACCAGGTGCAGGAAAGCATATTAAAGAACAAATAGGAGAGTATGCAACACTTGAGGTCATTTGCAAGTGCTGTACATGTTTTGTTTATTCAGTTGACCATGGAAACTGTAATCAGTGTGTAAAGTGTGTCATTAAACCTTTGCACACAAAGCATACAATATATAAGCAAGCAAGCTTCACCTCCATTAACTTGACTTCCAAATAATTAAAGACATGAAAACACGAAACAATTGATTCGGTGCTAAACTCCTTTGGTCTGCATTGGAATCATGTTGCGTAACACGCAGCCGGAGATATCCATTTCTTCAGTTCACATTAATGTGATACTTTATTGATCTCTGGGGCTAAATTCTATTTTTCATGCCTCCATGATGTGTATGAGATGTAGAGTGCAGTGTCAGCTATAGAGCAGCAGAGTCAGTGCAGCTGGTAGAGATTCACTTAGAGACATTTTAGCCCATCAGATGCTTGCCGACAAAAGGTAAAAAGGGGCATGAACCCACGTAATCCCACTGAGGAGTGATCTCCTGGCTTGCTGCAGTCACCCTGCTGCGCCCCCTGCAGCAGGGTTGTTCCTCAGAAAAAGAGAACGAAGTCTAAAACGTAAGCTCAATCTTCAGCCCCTCTTCTCTTTCCTGTTTTCCTGTTTCCCCTGGTACTCTGCAGGACTCCAGTTAGAGTTGGCAGAAATCCACCCAGATGAAGTGACCTTGAACATAACATCAAAGCCCTACAAGCTCCTGGGATGTTAGTTTCTGCAGCTCACCTCTTTGCCAAGCAAAAAACAAACAAAAAAAAATTTCCTCTGAGAACAAAATTATTTTTAAAATATTGTTGTGTTTGCCTCCTCTCCTACGTCTGCTCCCATGGTGTCCTCCTCAGCTCTGTGGCAGGTGCTATGTAAGGCAGTGTGCTACGAAGTCCAGCTATCTGGGTTAAGAGATTTAGTAGTAACTCAGCCTGACCGGGTTGCTGTGTGGAGGAGACAGACATCTCCTTCCTTTACTCATTCGCTTATGTAACACCAGCCAGTGGGAGTCTGCCTCTCTCTCTCTCTCTCTCTCTCTCCCTCTAAGTCTAAAGTCCTTTTTTTTTGTTTCTATTGCAATGTCTGGGGGGGGGGGGCAAAACAGCGGCCGAATGCGCTACAGTAATGAGCATACCATAATAGACTTTACCATGTGCAAAAGAAAATCTTATTTTCCTTATCGATCTATCAGCCAATTTTTCTCATTTCATCAATTAAGTAGACTTGGTAAACCCCACCCACTCTGCTGGCAATTTGATTTTGCCCTGCAAATCGGTCTGGAAACCTGTACGTTTAATTCTCTTCGTCACTCCCAGATGTAAGTCAGTGCATATTTCAGAATGCTCAGATTTATATGGTTTACGGCATAAGATGTCATACTGAAATTTGTGAAATCCATGAAATAAACTTTTCTCATTACAAGTAATAACAGATGAGGGAAATCATTTTAAAACGTTTTAGCTAACTATGATTGTTTCATTGCTAACGGTAGCTCAAAACACCATTTAACTGCCAGCCTTTGTTGTGTCTGATTGCTAGCTTGTAATCAGCAATGAATGAACTTCATTATGTGGGTCCATTTTACTGTGTTGACTAGAGCCCGACCGATAAAGATTTTTAAGGCCGATACCAAAAAAATACAGTGAGGAAAATAAGTATTTGAACACCCTGCTATTTTGCAAGTTCTCCCACTTAGAAATCATGGAGGGGTCTGAAATTGTCACCGTGGGTGCATGTCCACTGTGAGAGACATAATCTAATAAAAAGATCCAGAAATCACAATGTATGATTTTTTAACTATTTATTTGTATGATTCAGCTGCAAATAAGTATTTGAACACCTGTCTATCAGCTACAATTCTGACCCCAAAAGACCTGTTAGTCTGCCTTCAAAATGTCCACTTCCACTCCATTTATTATACTAAATTAGACAAGCACCTGTTTGAGGTCGTTAGCTGCGTAAAGACACCTGTGCACCCCATACAATCAGCAAGAATCTAACTACTAACATGGCCAAGACCAAAGAGCTGTCCAAAGACACTAGAGACAAAATTGTACACCTCCACAAGGCTGGAAAGGGCTATGGGAAAATTGCCAAGCAGCTTGGTAAAAAAAGGTCCACTGTTGGAGCAATCATTGTAAAAAGGAAGAAGCTAAACATGACTGTCAATCTCCCTCGGACTGGGGCTCCATGTAAGATCTCACCTCGTGGGGTCTCAATGACCCTAAGAAAGTTGCGAAATCAGCCCAGAACTACACTGGAGGAGCTGGTCAATGACCTGAAAAGAGCTGGGACCACCATTTCCAAGGTTACTGTTGGTAATACACTAAGACGTCATGGTTTGAAATCATGCATGGCACGGAAGGTTCCCCTGCTTAAACCAGCACATGTCAAGGCCCGTCTTATGTTTGCCAATGACCATTTGGATGATCCAGAGGAGTCATGGGAGAAAGTCATGTGGAACACCATCCCTACTGTGAAGCGTGGTGGTGGTAGCATCATGCTTTGGGGGTGTTTTTCTGCACATGGGACAGGGCGACTGCACTGTATTAAGGAGAGGATGACCGGGGCCATGTATTGCGAGATTTTGGGGAACAACCTCCTTCCCTCAGTTAGAGCATTGAAGATGGGTTGAGGCTGGGTCTTCCAACATGACAATGACCCTAAGCACACAGCAAGGATAACCAAGGAGTGGCTCTGTAAGAAGCATATCAAGGTTCTGGTGTGGCCTAGCCAGTCTCCAGACCTGAATCCAATAGAGAATCTTTGGAAGGAGCTCAAACTCCGTGTTTCTCAGCAACAGCCCAGAAACCTAACTGATCAAAAGAAGATCTGTGTGGAGGAGTGGGCCAAAATCCCTTCTGCAGTGTGTGCAAACCTGGTAAAAAACTACAGGAAATGTTTGACTTCTGTCATTGCAAACAAAGGCTGCTGTACCAAATATTAACATTGATTTTCTCAGATGTTCAAATACTTATTTGCAGCTATATAATACAAATAAGTAGTTAAAAAAATCGTACATTGTGATTTCTGGATTTGTTATTTTAGATTATGTCTCTCACAGTGGACATGCACCTACGATGACAATTTCAGACCTCTCCATGATTTTTAAGTGGAAGAACTTTCAAAAATAGCGGGGTGTTCAAATACTTATTTTCCTCATTGTATTTGGTGATTTTATATACAGTACAGGCCAAAAGTTCACACCTTCTCATTCAGCGTTTTTTAGTTATTTTCATGACTATTTACATTGTAGTTTATCACTGAAGGCATCACAACTATGAATGAACACATATGGAATTTTGTACTTAACAAAAAACTGTAAAATAACTGAAAACATGTCTTATATTCTAGTTTCTTCAAAGTAGCCACCCTTTGCTTTTTTGGTAGTGCTGCAAACCCTTGGTATTCTCTTAATGAGCTTCATGAGGTACTCACCTGAAATGGTTTTCACTTCACAGGTGGGCCTTGTCAGGGTTAATTGGTGGAATTTCTTGCCTTATTAATGGAGTTGGGACCATAAGTTGTGTTGTGCAGAAGTCAGGTTGATAAACAGTTGACAGCCCTATTGGACAACTGTTAGAATTCATATTATGGCAAGAACCAATCAGCTAATTAAAGAGAAACGAGTGGCCATCATTACTTTAAGAAATGACGGTCCGTCATCCGGAAAATAGCAAAAAACTATGAATGTGTCCCCACGTGCAGTGGGGACAAAAACCATCAAGCACTACAACAAAACTGGCTCACATGAGGACTGCCCCAGGAAAGGAAGACCAAGAGTCACCTCTGCTGCTGAGGATAAATTAACAGCAGCTCAGATTAGAGACCAGATTAATACCACACAGAGTTCTAGCAGCAGACACATCTTTAGAACAACTGTTACGAGGACACTGCGTGAATCAGGCCTTCATGGTGACATACCAGCAACACTCATTTATCAGAATAATTTATTTGTCATTATATATAAGTATAAAAATAAATTATACGTTTTTTTTTCATTGGCCATTATAAATGTCAATAGTTTGGGAAATGCCTAATATTGCCCGATAAAATCGGGCCGCCGATAAACAATTTTTTTTTAATTTTACTATCTTTTGTTTTTTTAACCAGCAAATGCTAACAACTGAACTGAAAATGATGACTCTTCTATTAGAGTAGCTTTCAACTAATCAATTAAATATACTAATTGTTTAGCTTTAATTGGTGGGACTAATATCATGCAGCAGGCCACAGTATCTCCAATTTAAAATCCACTCCTTGCTACTACAACGCTACTACTATGTGCTATTCCTCTATCTTTCTGTGAATCACATAGCTTTAAATACAAACCCTAAACCATTGACAGTATCGCAGGGCGAACTGGTCCGATAATTCACTTAATTTGCTTTTTCTCTTGGACTTATTTTCCAACATCCATTGTAGCTCAGTAGACAGGATGGGCAGTCATGCCAATCTGGGTGCTCTCTGATGGAAAAGTATTGATTTTCAGGCATGCATTTCATGACGGAGCATGAGGCTGTTTATGAGAGCCCTTATCAGGCTGAGGGCACCATAAGGGATGAATAATCATTTACATACAGTAGGTGTTGATAAACTTGACTGGCTCACACGCAGCTCCATCTCATCATGGTAGATTTCCTGAGAAACCCAACTATGCATGGGCCATACACTGTCATTCAAAGGGGTGTGTGGCCCACTTGGCACTGGCACAAGTTCCATAGCTGCCATGTTGTTGACAAACCCACTATGGTTGCAGGCTGCAGAGGCAGAAGCCATTTCAACAGAAAAGCACTCCTACACAGATAACAGCAGAAATGAAAACACTGTGCGCAAGCATTGATAGGATAGAGACGCCTGAGTCAAAAGACAACACAGCACAAGCTATAGATAAGCACTTATGTTTAAGTGATAAGAGAGCTACAAAATTCAAGGAAATAGATGGGTGAAAGAACTGAATTTCCTCTTCATAATACACAGCAGAGTTGGAGATGGAAAAATGAGTTCAAAACATTCCCATAGCTTCTGCTCGTGTGAACATATTTTAAGAGAATGTGTTTAAGGTAATTTTTAGGTTATGTGATCTTTAGGAACAGCAAGTGTGATTACAAAATAAGAAGAATAAAGAATGACATGGTTGTCTCTTGGTAACATTTTACTGGTTGTCTGCAAAAAATGCAATCACTAAAAACTGGTACATAACCTCTAAAAAATTAATGTGCGTAGTAAAGTAGTATCTGTAATGGAAAATCTGACATTTTCACTGAGGAATAAAAGGGAGATATTTCCCAGAAATTGGAAGATATGGATCGCTTTCTTTGGGACCAACAAGGACACAATAATATTTATATCTGCATAAATTGAAGGAAAATTGAATTGAAGGAAAACGTGGAAGTAAGAAGAGTAGAGCAAAAAAAAAAAACTTAGTTCCCATACTTTGCTGATGTTTTTTGTAAAATATCTTTAAATTGTGAGGAATAATATGTGACAGATGAAATGTGAGAAAATGTTCCAGCAATAAGAGAGGAATAATGTATGTTTACAGACTAGTGACTAATTAGTTATTCCCTTTAGTGATCAAACTCTTCCTGTGTTACACCAGCAGTGCTGCTTGATCAGTGCTTGTTAAGGTCTGAATATGCTTTGTTTGGATCAAGATGTGTGGATAGTAACATGCCACTGTGAATGGTATTAATGACACTGGTAACTGATAGCTGAGACTAATTGTAAGCATGTATGCCTATTAAGGTTCACGCATAGCCTTTGAGTAACTAGAATAGTCCAACCTGGTATGAGCACTGCAGTATTATTAGAGACAGACTGTCAGACAGGCTGACAGGCACCTACGACTGTCACAGACTCCTTCAAAACAAAACTTAATAGAGCTGCGTTAATAAGCTTAGTTGAGCTTCCGTAGTGCAATAACCAACAGCAAGTCCTTGCCAACACACAACAGAGCCCCAATAGCACCTTCCAGAAAAGCTAGCCTGAGCTCACGCTGCTCGCTCCTGCTAGAGGCTCGTTAGCATGGCTAACTCACCAAAGCAACACAAGCGGTTACTCGCTAGCTAAGTGTCTGTTAAACAAATCCATACATAACAACTCCTTTATTAAGTCCATCCGGCCCTGCTAAATCTCAGACAGGGTCTGTAATGCGCCACTCAACAATCACAACAACCGTGGTCGCTGTCAAGTAGTGTGAACCACCATGGGTAGGAAAACCCCCTCACTGCGGACAGAGTCAGACCCCCGGGCCGTCCCTCAAGAGCTGCTCCCATCCCCGCTCAGGAGAAGCAGCAGCGCCGGGCCTGTTGTTGTTTACCTTCTTGTCAATACGGACGGTGAAGACGTCCCGGTCCCTCAGCGGCTCCTTACTAAGCACCAGGCCATGGTTGAATTCCTGGACTGGCTGGTTGCGCCGGGCGGTTCGGTTCGAGTTGGACAGGCCGACCAGCTTTCCGCTCCGCGGATGCAGCTCCGCCGCCATCTTCAGTGGGCGGCCAGTATTCACGACAGTCGGGATTTGCGACAGTAGCTAACGTTATGGCAGCCGGTAGACTACTGCAATCGATACGACTGAACTGCCCCGACCGCACCGCACCCATTTCTGTAACACAAAAAATTACTCAATACAGCATTCATTTTAGCTTGACACTTGTTTATAAATTATAAGATTGTTTTAATTAGAATTCTAAAAACTAAATCCAACTCTAATATTCAAGCTATATAAATTGAAGCCTTTATATTTTATTTTAGGAAATATATCTGGCTTAAATCGGTGTTTTTTGTTTTAATTTTTGTTTAGTTTGAATTGTGAGGTCTGTTAAAAATAAATATTTTGGATTTTATTGTCTGTAACATTTTATTTATAGTTGAGAATGAGAACTACTCTGCTTGCATAATCTGTTCATGTTTTGTTGTGGAACATCAATGTGTTGTTCAAGAAATAATAATAATAATAATAATAATAATAATAATAATAATAATAATAATAATAATAATAATAATAATAATAATAATAATAATAATAATAATAATAATAACGAGAACTGCAAGAAGTTATAACATAGACTTCTTCCAGCAAAAGTAGGACCCAAAGCATAACGGTGGGGAGGCAAACGTGGTGAGATCATAGGAAATGATAGGTAGGGGTAGCAGGCTTCAGCAGGGTTCAGCAGGACACTGCAGGGCATAGGTGGAGGTAGCAGGCTTCGGCAGGGTTCAGCAGGACACTGCGGGCATAGGTGGAGGTAGTAGGCTTTGGCAGGGTTCAGCAGGACACCACAAGGCATAGGTGGAGGTAGCAGGGTTCAGCAGGGTTCAGCAGGACACTGCAGGGCATAGGTGGAGGTAGCAGGGTTCAGCAGGGTTCAGCAGGACACTGCAGGGCATAGGTAGAGGTAGCAGGGTTCAGCAGGACACTGCAGGGCATAGGTGGAGGTAGCAGGCTTCAGCAGGGTTCAGCAGGACACCACAGGGCAAAGGTGGAGGTAGCAGGCTTCAGCAGGTTTCAGCAGGGTTCAGCAGGACACCACAGGGCATAGGTGGAGGTAGCAGGCTTCAGCAGGTTTCAGCAGGGTTCAGCAGGACACCACAGGGCATAGGTGGAGGTAGCAGGGTTCAGCAGGGTTCAGCAGGACACTGCAGGGCATAGGTGGAGGTAGCAGGATGTGCAACCAAGATCTTGTTGCCATCCTAATCCAAAGGTTATGTTATGTTATGTGAAATTGTTATGACACAATCGTTAGCCTATTTTTACCAAAATCTCTGCTACGGAGCCATACCGTGAGGCATAAGGCAATGGAGTCTTTATACATTGTTTCTTTAGAAATGAACAAAGGACAACTTAATTTTTTAAACGCCTCACATTTAAAGTTATTCCCTGTCAAAGTGGCGCCAAAAGGCAGGTGAGTGCTTTGTAGCATTGAAGGGGCGCCATAGGAGCTACACTTAGTGGCCGCCTGCTTAAGAAAAAAAAAAGAAAAAGAGAAAAATAAAACAAAACAGAAAGAATAAAAAATAAAACTAAAAAGAAAGAAAAAAATAAAAAAAATAAAACAAAGCTATTCTTAGAAGAGAGGATAAAAAAAAAACATCTAAATGGGACCAAAAGCTTTGCTAAAAATAAATGTTTTAAGGCCTTTTTTGAAAACACTCAGTGGATTGAGGTGTCAGGGAGGGCATTCCACAGCTGTGGGGCAGCAGCACAAAATGCCCTATCTCCCATTGAGTGTGGTTCTGGGAATGTGGAGGTTTGAGTGAGTGGAGCGAAGGGAGCGGGTTGTGTTCTGTGGTTTGATAAGTTCTTTGAGGTAAGGGGGGGCATGTCCATGGATGCATGGATGTGTGAGGAGTGAAACCTTGAACTCAATCCTGGTGGAGATGGAAAGCCAGTGTAGTGAGTGGAGAATGGGGGTAATACGCTCATGTTTCCACACTCTCATCAGGATCCTAGCTGCAGAGTTTTGAATGTGATGTGTAATATATTTTAACTCACAAATACAGGAAATTGAGATTAACTCTATTGTTTATTCCCTAACACTATTTTTCTTTGATGATAAACAATCTTTTTAATTTTACGTTAGTCTAGGCCTACGGTTTTATTGTTTGGAGCCTCATACAGAGTGGATGGTTTGACTCTCACATTACCGTCACCAATCCCCTAGAGGGAGCCAAATCCATGTTTTAAATCTCTGTCTCATATCACCCCATACACTCAGTATCTAGCTTTAGTGTTTCATCGTAGTGCTTGTTTTGCTTCTAATGCAGCAGTAACATTCATATTCATGGTTAGCTATACTATGAATAATCATATTTCATTTAGAAACAGACTGTTGCATGTACCAATGTCACAAAATCACTCACATTTTTCAGATTAATCATCATATCCTGTTAAAATACTGGCTAATGGGAGAGATATCTATTGAACAACCTATTAATATTTGATTGTAAATTCTCTAAATTTTAGAGGTTACAGAATGACTACTAGTAGACATTTTTTTCACTGTAAAACACACTGTATTTTTTTTTTATACATCATTTGGATACTATAGCATCCATTGAAAACATTGAATCCACATATTGGACATGCATACTTTCACGGTCTATGCAGGGCAGCTGTGAGAGGAGATTGA
Organism: Etheostoma cragini; assembly: GCF_013103735.1. Lineage (NCBI taxonomy): Eukaryota > Metazoa > Chordata > Actinopteri > Perciformes > Percidae > Etheostoma > Etheostoma cragini. The sequence goes on along the minus strand of NC_048425.1, from coordinate 15,743,714 downwards.
CATATGTTTGACAGATAAATCCAGGTCCACATCCTTCTCTTGGACCTGGATCTTCTCCAGACAGCCTGTCAAGAACTGAGAACCAACGTCCTCTTCCCCCTTACCTGAAAAAAGGGGAAGAAGAAAACACAAGTGATCTTGTGTTGTACTCCACCAAGTTCCTTGTCTGGCCTCATCAAAGGATTTACTGTGTTGGTATATTTATTTTTATTATAAACCGGTTGTTAACCCTATCTGTAAATCAAAATGATCTCTAGGACATTACATTTGAAGATATAAAGAATGTAGCTGAGTGCACAGACAGCTTTGAGACACAGTGCACATCACTGCTGTTAAAGCTCACCTAGGAGACCTCCAAAGGCGAGCCTGCCCTCTCTCCATGGGGTCAAATAACCAGGGTGGCTCCCTGTGATAGAAAACGTTGTAGTCTTTGATTCCTCTTCATCTTGAAACACTTGCAGTTTATCTGTCTCAAAGGTTATCACCAGTCTCTTGAAAATGTTTTTCACACTGAGTCTTTCTTCGCCAAAAGTGAGAGTGACTTCCTGCAAATTCAAGAGAAACAGAAGAAGTAAGTTAAACATAACTCGTAACTCATAACTGTGGATGAATTCATAATGTTCTCCAATCTGTGTGTGTCTGCATTTGTGACCAACATGTGGGGATTACATGATGCAAATGTTCATTTACGTTATGAAGCCCCTTGCAGTTGGAAACAGATGCTGAATTATTAGTAAATTCAGTTTGATTCATATCTGATTAATGTGCATACCTTTGTGTTATTATTGGCCACTAAAGCAAAGATCATCTCTTGCCCAGGAGCCTGAATGCTCAAAATGGTCCCATCCATCTTACTGAAATCTCCCCACAATTCAGTCTTGACCATATGATCTGCCTTAATGGGGAAAACTGCAGAGGACAAAAGAATAACTCACAAAATTAACAGAATCTGAACATAGCACATTATAAATAAAAGTATGCCAAGATGGCGTGTCATGCAAGAATGCATTATCCAGGCCCGTTAGAAAGCTTGGTATTATATGAAGGAGTGTAAGCTCTCCATATCTTCTATAATCATCAAGCACAATGTTTTGACCTGAGGTGTTGAAAATGGCAAATCCAGTGCCAGCGAAGTAGCTGCCAGGTCGGATGTTTTGATAGCAGGGCCACAGCTCCTCCACCTCCGCCTCCCAGGGGATGTTGAGGTTTAGCCAGCTGCCTTCCCGCACACAGCCGTCCATTTGCGGCTTAAACTACAGCAGGGAACGCAACAATGCATTTAGTGGAATAAACTGCAAGACAAACAGTGAGCAGAAGAGCAAGAATGTGTGATTGGGCAGAAGTGTTCAAGAGTCAAGATTGCTAATAGTCATTTTTCCGTTGACATTGTCACAGGTCTGTTACAGACAATGCAGCCACCAAAGGGTTCCTTGCTCTGCCAGGCATTTGTTTCATAAAATATTCCCAATTCAAGGTCCACTAACAATCATTCTTCATTAGCAGTTTATGCTATTGTCATGGCAATGATCTGTTGCTATGCATGTATCTATAGTACCTTAGCAATAGTTATTGTCCGCTACCTTGGAATACTTCACAAGTTCATTTTCCGCTTGTTGTTGAAAGTAATTTTGGGGAAAAAAGATGCAGAAGCAGACGTTTGTACTGTAGGTGAAGCAGGTGGATGAAAAGTGGACCAAATTAATTACAAAACAACTTGTAGAATCTATTGAAAAAGAGAAAAAAAGAAAAATGTATCAGATAATATCCCAGGGTGGATTAACACCATACCTGAACAATCATCTTTTCCTTTTCGATCAGGATTCCGCCAACGGCCAGTCGGAGTTCACCTGCAAGGATCTCCTGTGTCTGTTTAGATTGCATGCCCACCACCAGCTTATTGGAGCCGTCCACCTCTAGAACCACAAACTTCTCTTGGTGGCTCACCTCCAGCTGGGGGGCACAAGGAGCACAAGAAGAATTCAGATGGAAAGTTACTGCTTTGCACATGGTGACACTATATACACCATGTCCAGTATAGGCCGACTGTAAGATTATTCAAAGGTCCACACAACTATTATGAAATTTCACTTACTTCCAGTGCAGAATAATTAGGTAGGCTCAAGTACCTACACTGTCGGGGGTGAAGGCCGAATTGAAATTCTAATGCTTGTTATTATTATTATTAGTGTGTTCAAGCACTGTTTTGAAGTGCTTGGGCTACTTAAAAAATGCACAAAAATTTGTACGCATATCAAACTTGGTGAAAATTGTGATCTGACATGGGTCTCAGACTTGGGCTTGGCAAATAAGTTTTAAGTAGAGGTATGGAATTGGTAGACATATTTATCATGTCAAGAAATACAAAAAAGCCTCTCAGAGTCAAACCCTAAACCTCACAGGAAGTCAGCCGTTTGGAATTGAACATTTCAAAGAAGAGTTGGACTATTTCGGCCAGTTTTAGGGAATGTACTCCTCTCACAGATTTAACCAGATTGACTTCAAAATTTGTCAGTACAATCTAAAGACCTTTGCAAAGCTAAATTACAAAGTCTTTCATACATGACCACATTCCAGACCTGAAGAGATCCACATGGGTCTCAGGCTTGTTTATGGTAAATTTGCACCCCCTTAGAAAATTTAAAAGTAGCATTCACTACAGTGCGTTTCACGTAGATGTTTTAAATTTGGTAGGCAGATGTAGCATGACCAGTCTTATAAAAAAGCCCCATGGAGCCTTACCCTAAACCCAACAGGATGTCAGTTATATTATTTCATGTATTGGTGATTTTGACCAGAAACCGGCACTTGCGTCCAACGGTGTGGGCGTGGCTAGGTGTCAAATTACAAGGGGCAACAGGAAGTAAGCCCTGACAAAAATCCTTTGATTTACCTGAAATTTACACAATGCGGTTTAAACATGACACACAGCAACATGACGTATGAATATTGTGTCCTCAAGCGCCACATAGTGGACACAGGAAGTGGTGCACAATTTGAAATATGTAATTTCTATCACTATGAACTGATTGGAGGGAATGGTCTAGTAAATACATGGCTGCATTGACTGGGAGCCGCCTGCACCCCCAACGTTGCGTGGATTGCGAGGGCTAGCTCATCGCTGCATGCAGCTTTAATTTGTTTTTGAGAGCTGCATAATTTCAAGACATTTTCACTAAAATAAAATCTAACTAAACTAGAAACTCACTCTGTGCCATTTTCCATCATTGAGCTTAGGGCCACCTGCCACGCTGACGAGGATGTCTTCTCTGCTGATCTGCATCAAGGGGATGCCGTCCATCAGGGACAAAACAAACCAGTCCAGTCCGTTTTTAGTGTCTCCGTAGAAAATGACACCTTCTGGGTCAAAGGTCCGTAATTGAAAGGATGACTTGATACTGCATAAACAGAGCAGAACATAATTGAATTCATGAGAATGCTGGTCCATAAAGAGCAAGAAAAAGATTCTACCCATTTTTGATTTCTTTTTCTAGGGCTTTACTTTTAAAATCAAAATGCTGCTGACCAACACTATTTTGCCTTACTTTTAACCAGACCACTGACAGAAGGGTAAAAAGCAGTGATAGTTCTTGGGGCCTACAGTTGGAGAAAGGCACATAATTAAGAATTATAAATTATGTAATCAAAAATAAGGGGACAAGCATCTAAAATCTACAGCGGGTCCAGAATTCCTAACTGTACCCAGTACTTGCTTCCACTTATTTTCCCCAAAGTGCTTGTACTGAAGATTTTTCCGCAAAATTTGAATTAGCTTGCAGGCCAGGTTTTAATTTCCAAATATGCAAGATACTTTTTGCATCGTTGACCACCGATTTTCAGTTAGCAGTTGATGTGAAGCCTTTCCAGTGCAGTGCTCTGCTCCCGCTGATGTACCTGCGGATCTCACTCAGGTTCACCGTTGTGTAGATCATTGGCCTCCAGATTTCTCTGTCCTGGCCAAGGTAGACTGCAGCCCCGCCTGATACTTCTTTCTGGAAGACACAAGGTACATAAGGTACTCAACATGAAATCATTACTTCAGCTCTTTTTGTCTTGCACACTTCTTCATAATCTACAAATCCTCCTTTTGTATTTTCTTGTCAGACATCTTGATTGATTAGTGGTTAAAGGTGATAGTGAGGAGTGAAGATTTTAATAAAATTTTGGATTCAACTTAAAACTTTCATATTTTTATCAAGGTAAGTGCAAGTGGTAATGAAGTGCAAAATGAATGTTGAGACATTGACCAGAAAGCCATATGGCATGCAGTAAATCAATAATACAATGGCTCCTTTAAAGGGGTAAAAACAGCTGGTGGTGTGGTTTTTGCACTGATTTGTCCTCCCACTGACTGAGCAAAGTCCTAAGTCTAAATAAATTATTAGAGCATGCCCGGATACCCCTTTTCAAGTGGCATCTAAATTAGACACAGTATGAGTTGATACATGTTTTATCTTTCACTAGTTCATATTAGACTTTTATACTATCTTCTATCTTCAAAATACCTATAAAACAGAATCAATCTAATTTTGTTATTTGCCTAAGAGGCTCTGAGACGGATATTTTTTGAATACTCCTAAATAATCCTAATTTTACAGCAAGCCAAAACCTTAAACATACCACAGGAAACATGTATTGTGTGAATGTATTATAGCTACAAAATGCACAGAGATAATTTGTATGCCATATTTATAGTAAGATTTCCACTCTTTGTTCCTTTATTTTTGATATGGCCAAAGGGAACACATGCTCTTTAGACTATCAGATAGAGATTCATAAAAGTATTTTAACACAACAAACACACATACCAGCGCACTATAATTGTAGCATTGCATGGGAACATACCTTACCCCGTCCATTCCCCTGCCCATCAACTCCCCACCCCAGGAGAGCGAGGCTCAAACTGACCAGCACTCCGCCTGCCATTGTTTTCCAAAACACTGCCATCCTTCAATGCATTCACCCACCCAGGCCTCCCACTCTGCAGTCTCTTAAGCCTTTGGATGGTCTGCTGACTCCAAGTTACCCGTCAGAGGTTGCAACGAGGAGCAGAGAGACTCTTCAACAGTGTGTGAAGAGAAGGTGTGTACTGCCACACTGTCCTAAGGTCCAAAGGGCAAATATGCCATGATCAGTACGGGTTATTGATCCCCAGGAGGGAGTGCTTCGTGGTGGTGTGGCTCTGACCAGGTCTTTGCAAACATGTAGGTGGACAAATGGCAGAGTGGGCAGCAGACAAACAGAGGATAAAAGAAAGGAAGTGTAGAGTAAAAGGCAGAAAAAAGTCTTAGTTAGGAGCTCTTGTAATATTAGAAATAATTCCAAATTTGGCTAACGTTTCTTTTAATAAAGTGTTCATTTCCATCCATCTGTACATCTCCTGCCTTCGCAGTGATTCATGGAGAGTGGACGCTGCAGGCGGTGTGAGTGACCGGGTGAGCCAGACCACTGATTTGTGTTTACCCATTACACAGGAACCTTGATTCCCCACAGCTGACTCATGACTCAGAGTGTGTTGTAGAGTTAAGAGGAGAGACGGGGGGAACTGTGCTTCCAAGTCACTTAACTTTTTTCTCTTATGCTCGCTTGATTCTTGTGATGCAGTCTCCTTCCAGGAACGCTGTGATAACTGGGGAATACTGGGAAAAGTGCAACACACACACACAAAGTAGTAGACAGTAGACAATCTGTTATTCAGTTTGTTTGAAGTTAATCTGAAATGTCAAATTACATAACATTTGTCATGTGTGGACTCAGTCGGACACGTCCAATAACTGTCGTGGAGCGTGCAGATAGGCCTTCTTTCATAACGGATACCTTGATGTCTCAGAAGGAAAAGCACAGGTGTAAACAATAACATTAACAAAGGCTGCATTCCTTTGAGCTGGGTAAATTTCAGTGCCTTGTATTGCGCATGTGTTTCCATTGTTAGAGCTTATTGGGACATTTGAACAGAACAGAGACACCGCTCATATTGTTAGTAACACCTTTGCTTTTCGGCTATGACACGTCAACATGTCAGCTGAGAAAAAGACCCACTGAGGTAAACTAATGCCTTGCTATGCTGAAAAGCTGAATTTATTATTAGCAAGACAGCAATGCATCGTTAAATCCCTACCATCCCTGAGGCCAGCACTGTACCCCCCCAGCACACACACACTCTTAATAAGGATGACTGTTTTTATCTATTCCATTTCTGAAATGATTTCATTCATATTTAGTTTTCAATTCATCTCTCACATCATATTTTAAGAGTGGAAAAATGAGCAAGTCACCAAGCTAAAGGTATTAAACTACACTGAATTCATAGTGATTAAAGTATCAACCAAGGGACCATGTGCTTAAAGGAAGTGCAAAGAATGACTACAACCTTTTCCGCTTTCACCAATGCACTAAATGTTAAATGTACATTTCACTGGAGAATTTGCAGGGAGGATCAAACAATGTGAAAAAAGGCATCCGCCAACTTTAAGCATGTGGTTCATATTACGGACTCTAGATCATCTTGTAAAGCTCAACAGAGACATAATGTATAACAAAAAGCATGAGTCCAGACTAGAGTTGATTTCATTGGGTCATCAGGTTAATACTTTATTTTGTTTGATTGCAGCAAAGAGAAAGAAAGGGAGATGGAAACAAAGCGAGAGAGAGAGAGAGAGAGAGAGAGAGAGAGTGAGAGAAAGAGAGAAAGAAAGAGAGAGAACAGGAAGAATGTTGGAAAAGGAGACTACAGGCTTTGGGAGAGCTGTGGCTACAAGCCTTTGTATCAAATCTAAAGACAAAGTCATCAGGCAACATTAAAACATCTTTTAAAAATAACATTAACATATTTTGTGGGCTCTATATGGCACAGTATTATCCTAGACATGTACACAATACCAAAACAGTTTAGCCACACCCCTACATCTATGAACAGCTTCATAGCAAACAAAGCCATGACATCTATCTCCAAATCATACTGTCATCTCTCAAGAAAACGTTCATTTACTATTTAAATTTCTTATGCCATAACAAGGCACCTTAACAGTTGAAATCTGGCAGCTCCACGTCTTACTAAAGATAATTATTTAAATATCAATGCAGAGGCACATTCATTTAAACTAAAACATACAGTAAATAGTTTTATATTACCACCAGATTCCAGTCCAGTCACTACAATACGTTGATTTGCATGCGTTTGGTCTGTATGATAACCATGATGGCAAACTATGGCATAAGAAATGGTCCAAAAACACAAACATGTCCATCTACAGGAATGGCTTGAGATAGTGTATTGGAGACAGCAAGGCTTTTTTACACTGAAACTAACCCACAGAAAAGTGTCAAAGAACAAAAAAAAAATAACAGGTGGCCCATATACTGCCAAGGGATATGCTGCTCAGGCAGATTTATTTTGGTATTCATATTCGCGCAGTCACTCTTGTACGCAAAACACATATGCCTACACGCAAAAGGCTTGTAACCACACCCGAGGGGATGCTTGTGCCGCCCCTGCAGTTGGTCACGATGCGTTTCAACACTCCTCCTTCAAGGGTTAGGGTGTCCTAGTACCATATCTCTCTCTCTCTCTCTCTCTCACTCTCTCTCACAAACACACACACACACACACAAACATATGTACTTTATTCAGAGGAGGTGCAGTGTGCGAGAGTATGCTTTAAAAAGGGAGAATTTAATCAGCTCCTAAATAGTGACTGTGAGATGTATATGTGGCAGCTAGGTTTGTTTAATTGTTCATAATGACAACAAATATGAAGAGAGATATGAAAGATGAAAATAGCAAAGGAAACAGAAACAAAAGCTGTGCGCACAATGCCGGTTTGCTGAGGATATAAACGGTTAGGAAGCAAGTGTTGCTCATGCTTTGTGGATACAGAACCCAAGTTTACTGACATGATCCTAGGACTACTGTATATATGCATACCAGACGTTATACGGTTCTTAAACAGGTTATTTGTGTCAAAACAGAAACAAAAAGGAACTGAAACCAACTCTACCATTAATGCAGCTGTACTTCATTAACCTCATGACTAAATTTACATTCATATTTTTAAGTATACTCCCCCTTTTCACTGAAGCCATTTCCATCTGGTAAGGGGGCTAAACAACAGAAACAACAACATAGTTTAACAAAACAAACATATAGAGATAACATTACACGTAACAAAAAGGCCCCAGGAGGGCACCTGGGGAGTTTCGGCCACCACTTTGGCTGCTAAGCTCAGCCTTTTCCTACCTCTTCGTAAATGACACAGGGCAGGAGGGTATATAGTTCAGGCTATTTCCAATCCCCCCTCAGTTGGGGAGCGGGACATTTTCTTTTGTCGCCAAAGTCATTTCTGTGGGGCTTTCTGACTCAGAGTCCAACAGTTTTGTGCCCATGTATTTCTTTTCCTATCCAGAAATAACTCAAAACCCTGAATCCATTTTTCTTTTTCCTTCCTTGCTGTCACTTTCTTCTTCCTGGCTTAGGAAATGGAGCCTTTTCCTCTTCCAATCAAAGAGAAAAAAGCTACGCAAGATGAAGGCTGACTGGTTTTATTCTTTTCATTTTTTATGTGAAGGAAATGAGATGAAAAACGGAAGTGCAATGGTCTACCAGCCTTTAATTCTTACCCAGTGGCCAGCTACATATCCAAAGCAGCTACAAGTGTCCCCTTTAAGTGACCACTTCTTTTCTATTTTGTGCACATAAGGTATAAACTATGGTGAATGCTATACGGATTCTACAGTGCCATCTGCCCATAAAGTTGCCAGGTTAGTTTGAGACATTAGAAGCTCAGATGATCTGTCATTGTCATAGACTCGCATCCAGCCGTAGCATTGACTACTTAACGATTTGGATATGAGGAATGTTTTCTAAATGCACTTCTACTTGACCTACAGCAGCCATTCAAACTAGAATAAGAATGCTGTACGAGTCTGACATGTAATGATCTAGCCATTCGCGCACACACTCCATCACTCACACTCACGCTCTCTCACACACACACACACACACACACAGTAATTCCTGCTTAAGCCCACCTCTGCATGCACAAATCCCTAGATACATGTGCATGTACATGCTCATATATGACTTTCATGGACTATTTAACGACAGGATATGTCTGCATTCTCTCATACAAACATATGCAAGGTTTGATTTGAACGCTCCACCTTTAACTGTGTTGGGTAAGGACTCCTCTGTCTCATCAGTTATCTCATCAGTTATCCTTGCCCACACAAGCCTTCCCTGAAGAGCGTTTATTCTCGTTATAAGGTGACTATAAAGGGAAGCGGACTGAACTAATTTTTGACATAACACACACCCTGTTAGCAGTTCTTATTCTTATAGATAATATAATGAGTCAGAGAGGAAGATTAATCAAGCTCTAGAACTATGACACACTACAGCAAGACAGCCGAGACAGAGAAAGGTGCGCAAGAGTAAAGAGAGAGGGGAGTAATAATACGTCACTATAATATCAGCCCCTCTCCCCGTGTCTTTGCTCCTTTTCCTTCCTTCAACCTACTCCTGATTTAATGCCTAGCTCTGATCTCTACTGAATAAAAGAGAGATAGGGGTACTGTGCAAGTGTACTCAGTGACCCAGTGAGCATGATCCCCTCCCGCTCCTGTCATACACAGGCCAGGCCTTCCCAATTGAAAATATATTCCTTATAGTGCTTCTGTGTCCTACGGTTTGGTGCTGCTGCTGTCTCGTTGCTTCTTGCTGCTGCTGCTGCTGCCGCTGCTGCTGCTGTAGAGGCTGGGGTTAGCCACAAGGGGGTGAGGGGCTGTGCCCATGTAGGGCCCAGCAGTGGCTGCGTAGTTGAAGATGGCAGGGAGGAAAGGCAGAGGCTCCACTTTGTCCCCCCCAGGTGCCATCATATTCAGAGCCACAGGAAGAGCCGCCAGGTTATAGGGGTAGGCCAGCAGCTGGGGCCCATAGAGAAGATGGTAAGGATCTGGATAAAATGGCAGCTTAGACAGGTCACCACCATGAGGGACCATCCTTTTTCCCAGTGGGCCAAAGGGAAGCGCTCCAGCAGGATAGGTCGACATGAGCAGGTTTTCCTCCTGCTTCTTACCAGGGCGGTAGCTGTCCGGAACAATAAGGGGTAGGGGATAATTCTGGGCATGGTAGTCCAGGGGAGTGGCGTCCCCCTGCTGGGGATCTCTGGAAGAAACTGTGTCGTGGTGCTCCGGCTCAGGTGGTTGGGGGGCTCGTGGGAGAAGCAGGGCGTGGGCAGAAGGGCGGTCACCACCAGCTGCTCCAGTGGGCAGTGTGAGCCTGTCAAGTCCCTGTGAACTGGAGTGAACCTGTCGGTTGGATTGAGCTAGGAGACCAATAGTTGAGGGGGGCCGGCAGGGGGACTTGGGAGTGTGCCTATGTGAGCAGGATCCATTCATAGTGGTTTGAGAGGGGATATGCGAGGGAGACGGCACAGGGCTCAAGGGCTCCTCTTTAGGGACCAACAGAGAAATCTGGTCATGTGGGGCGTGTGCTACTCTACTCATTTGATGGGCCCTCTCTACCTCTTTTTCTCTCTCTTTCACAAATTCTTTGTCCCTATCCCTTTCTCTTTGTCTCTCCAACTCCCTCTCTTTCTCTCTTTGCCTCCCTATCTCCCTCTCCCTAGCTAGAATGGATGACATGGTCAGGTCTTGTGCTTCGTTGGGAGAGGGACTCCTGGACATAGATTGAACTCTGATATCTTGGACCCGAGGTGGTTCCTTAAAACCTGCATGTAGAAATATACCACTCCCACCCTGCCTCTGTCTATCCATAATGACCCCATCCCGTTTCATGAATCCCCCCTCAGAGCGGAGAACTGTTGTCATGGAAACAGGAGGAGCAGCAGTGGTTATTCTGGTCTGTGACATCATGGGCACATTTGGAGAGGTGTTGGTAGATGCCAAGATGTGCACAGGGCTGGGTATTCTGTGGATCTGGCTGTCTAGGTTCTTTTTGCTGGGGGTGCGGTAGTCCAGACATTCAGGTCCATTCATGACTAGCACACTCTGGAGAGAAGAGGGTGCAGCAGGCGGGAATTTAGTAGGTGTAAGGTTAACTAGGCTTTCTAATGGAGGGTCCACAATTTCGGGGCAGGGCTCTCTCTCTAGAGCTGAATGTGTGAGCTCTGTCAGTTCAGGTTTGTAACTGGATTCTGAAGTCTGATGTTCATCTGTCAGCTCGCTGAGATGGTCCTCATGCTGCTGTGATGCCAAACAGTCACCACTACTGGGTGGGTCAGGTGTTGAATAGCTGATAACTGAAACAGAGAGGGCACTGGGAGCCTGGTCTTTTTCAGTTTCTAGATCACTACTAACAGTGTTAACAACTGTCTCTGTTGTTTTCGACTCTGAGTCTTTATCGTCCTTTTCTCTCTCCGGGGAACTGCTTAACTCATGTCGTCGGATATGGCGAGTAAGTGCTGAAGATGTCTTGCACACCTTATGACACTGTGGACAGGTGTGTCGTGATAATGCTCTTCTGCTTAGGCGACTTGGACTAGAATTTCTCCCTACTAAGCCTAATTGTCCCCCTTTTTCTTCATCATATTTTGCAATCTCTGGCACAGATTTAATCCCAACTCCTTCAACTTGTTCGCCAAGTGCCACTTTTGGGGGTACATAGGATGCCTCAGAAGGCTTGGGATGCTGGGCTCTCTGGTGGTCTTCCAACTTATCCCTTGAGGGGAAAGTAGCTCTGCAGAAGAGGCATACAAACTCCAGCAGATGACTCAGCTCGTGTTTGTCTCGCTTCCTAGGGCTTGAGAACCAGCGGCCACATGTGCCACACTCTGCTGCATTCCCATTAGTCCAAGGCCGCCTCTTTATTCCCATAGGAGGCACTGAGGTAGACAGAGGAGGCTTTGGAGAGTGCAGAGGAGGAGTAAAAACCTCATGATGGGCCTCCTTAACTTGTTCTTCTGTGTCTTTGTTTTTCTCCTTTACAGGAACAGAGACATAATCTTTATTTTTCCCCTCTCCCTTGTCTCTGTCCATTTTTGACAGTTTTTCGGCTTCCTCAATCTTCTCATCCTCTTCCTCATCTTGTGATTTCTCTGTTTCTTTATTCTTATGGTTCTTAAGCCTCTCTGTCCTCCTCTTCAACCGGATGGAGCGCTTGAACTTCAGTTTCCTCTGCCAGCTCTTGACCCGCTGCAGATGTGCTTGGGCCTTTCTCTTAGGCTTGTAGGAGTAGTAAGGCCGCCATAAATTATCCTCAGTGTCATGATCACTATCCTGGTCACGAACCTCCCGACGGAAGTAGTACTCCCTCACTTCATCTAGGGGTTTGGAGCTCTTTTTCTTGAACTCATCCGCACAATCTCCGCCTTCTTTTTCACCCTCTTCTTCCAGGCTGACTCTGCGGTGGAGGCGGTGTTTATGGTGATGGTGGTGAGTGTGGGAATGCCGTGTTTCCTTGGCTTCTCGCACAGATGATGTTTCACTTCGTTTGGTTTTAGGTGGAGTAAGGCTCTTGTCTCTCCTAAGGTCTGTCTCAGAGATGCTGCGCTTTACTATGGCTTCCTCGCCAATGCGTACAGTAATCTGGCACAGGGGCCCTGCCTCTTTGACCTGTGACCCTACAGATGCTGACATCTGCTTTGAGTCAGTCTTGCTGTGGGATTTGCGTGATTTGTGAAATAATCTGCCTGCCTCTGCACCCTGTCTACCTCTTGAGCCCTGCTCTGTGGTATCTGAACTGTCTCTGGACCTTTTTCTATGGTTATCTGCACTATCCCTTTGCCTTTTGATTGGCCTGGGACTGTCTTTGTGTGAAGAGTAACTGTTGCTGGTTTCAGGGGATGGGCTGCTCATTGGGCTTTTTTCACTTCCAGAAGTGACCTGGTTGCTATGCACAATTACAGAGGATGACATTGCTGTTCCATGAACAATGACAGAGGGTTTTGTATGGCCATATGTTATCACAGAAGGCATGCTTGTTTCTGTGCTTCTACCAGTTCTGGGAGTTTTGGTTTTGCTGCTACTAGACATTTTGAAGCTGCCACTGGCTCTCCCCTGCTCTGGCTCTAGGGCCTCACTCTCTTGTTTTCTGACTTGGGGCATGTCTGCTTGGGGGAGGGGTGTTAGTGCAGAGAGGTCCCCATGCTCAGCAGACGCAGAAACAGGGAAGCCATCAGGGAAGTCATCTGGGTCAGGCTTTACACCCTGAGGGTGGGCCCTACTGATGAGGCTTTGTAGGTCCTCAGGGCCCAGAGTACAGCCCAAGCCAGGTAGGGAGAGGGAAGGTGAATCAGTTGGTGACAGCAGCAGGCCATTCTGCAAACTGTCACTGTAAGTCTTGTAGGGTCTCTTCTGGGAGCGCATGGGGAGAAGGCGATAGAGCTTGAGGGCGTTAGCTTTCTGCTTATAACCCCCATTAGCTGTCTTTTCACTGGAGATGAGGCTGGGATTAATCCCATGAATGGTCTTCTGGTGGGTTTTGAGATTGTAGTAGGTGGCAAAGGCATCCCAGCAGAAGATGCACTGGTAGCGCCGCTCTCCTGTGTGCCATACCTCATGCTTTGTGCGGTACTCAGCCAGCGCAAAGACCTTGTCGCAGAAATGGCACGGGTATTTGCGGCGCCATGAGTGTACATTAGAGTGACGCTTCAAGCTGGATAGGGTCATGTAGGAACGTTCACACACAGAGCAAAAGTAAATGACATTGCCATCTACCACCTTCACAAAATGGTGCTCATCACCCGCCAGTAGCTCTGCGGCTGCTGCATCATCACCTTGGATACGTGCCAGGAGGCTCCGTGCTTTCTTCCCTGGCCGCACCTTACTCATGTCGGATTGTCCCACAATCACTCCCCCCTCCACTCTCACCTCACCCTCCTCCAGTGGCTCCTCCTTTGGCTGCACAGTGAGAGAAGAAGGGCCCAGACTGTTGGATGGAAGGCCTGGCACCCTGCAGGAGGCCTCATGGGATTGCAGTCTCTTGCTGTGGATGAAGACTTTGCCACAATAGCGGCAACTGAGAGCGCGGCTGCCACGATGCAGCCGCATGTGGACGGTCAGGGAGGGCGCCGAGCTGAAAAGCCGATGGCACACCCCACAAATCAGCTCAGGCTTCAGGCTGTCGGTAGGGGAATATGAGGATGAGTGAGGGGGTGCGGTAAGACCCTCGGATGGGGGAGGAGGAGGCGGGGGTAGGGGCGGAGGGAGGTGTAGGGTGGGTGGGTGAAGACTTGGTCCATGAGGGTTTCCCACTTTCCCGGCCGGTCTTCCTGTTATTTTCTCTCTCCTCTCTGCATCCCCACCTCTCTGATAGGGTGAGGTGCCCAGACTGAAGAGGATCTGGGCGGTTTGAGAGGGTGAGGCTGTACCGTTGGTCACCCTGTTCCTCTCCTCCCATCCATCGCCACCAAAGCAGCCACCTGAAGACCCGCTCGAGGATCTTGGGGGCGACCTGTGAAACTGAGTCTCTGGATTGAGTTTGGAGCACTTCAGAGGAGGGGGAGATTTTATTTCCTTTCTACTAAGAGCATGGACAGTCATAGGAGATGAGGAGGAGGAAGGCGAAGAGGACGGAGAGCTGTCGTGCTTCGGGGGCTTAAAAGATCTGTGCTTTACGTCCATGGTAGCATCCAGTTTCCACAGCGACCCCTCATCTGAGCTCTTGGAGGATGGCCACCGTCGGTGAGGGGAAGGGGAGGATGAGGAAGAGCTACGACAGGGGTTTGGAGATGTCAGGGAGGCTGGGAGGGGGGCGGCGCTAAGTGGGAAGCTTAGGGTGATTTTTGCATTTTTAGGTCCATCAGCAATGTCTTCCAGCCTATCCTCCATCATGGCCTCTCCCCGGCCTCCATGCCTTTTTGCCTTCATTTCTAACTGCTCAGCTTTCCCTTCCTCCTCCACTCCAAGACAGCGGACTGGTTTGTGTAGCCCTTCGATCTTGCACAAGCTGCAGAAATGAACAGGCAGGTGTAGCGGTGAGGAGGCCTGATCTGGGTTAAGGGTTTTCAAAGCCACTAATGACAGCGGCGGGGAAGACAAAGGTGACAACCGTTGACTCTGGTGGCACGTAGCGTCCTTAATTGCACTGTGTGTGATGTTGCAGTGGGGAGCCAGGGGTTGTTCACTCAGACGTGACTGAATACGGCCCGCGTGGAGGGGGTCCCACACCTTCTCACCGGACACCATGACCGGCCCCCAAAATCTGAAAGAGATATCAAAAAATATATATTAGCATCATAAACATCCTAGGATAAATGTACCAGGCGTAAATTTACATCGTCATGAAGCAAAGAATAACCATTACACTCAAAGCTTTTGCAGTAGCAGTCAGGATGCCTGTGAAACACTTTTTAGAAACGGAAAAGAAAACTAAATGCTCCAGCAATGCTGAACTCCAACAACTTAGCCAGGAATGGTGAGTAAAAGGAGAGAGAGGGTAGAGGGAAGGAATGAATCTGCGGCAGTGCTGGTTTAGATTTCAGCATGCCACAACCAAGGCTTCAGAAAGCCATTCCAGATATCCATCTCTCTCGGCTGTGACACAACATTCCCTATGCCTAATTGGAAGGCGTTCAGATTTAATCGAGATTCCCTCAGAATAGAGTGTTGACTTAGATCCATGGCCCGAACGCGCTTAAAAAAAATAGTCCCACTCTCTTGCTATTTGAGCATAAGCCTTGTTAGCCATTCCTGGCAGTGGCTAGTGTTTACCGGGCATGACTCTAACCATTTATTTGTGAAGGCAAAGATGGGAGGGAAGGAAAAGGGGGAAGAGGAGAAGGGAGGGAGATTGCATGCATGTGGACAGAGAAGGGGTGTTTTTCGCCCTCTGCATCCGGTACAATGTCAGCTAAGCTGTAGAAGATGAGTGACGGGCTATTTTCAATTCCATTCTAATTCAACGGCCATGGTGGTGGATGCCGTCCGGCTCGAAATGCTCCATACATAAGATAGCTGCAGATTCTCGCGTGATAGGCAATTTGCTGTTATTACTTATTTAAAATGGGTCCATTTATTTAGGTCAGATTGGCAAGAAGAACAGAGACTGTATAAAGCCATAATGATGCAACGATAAGAAAATTCCCCAGTCATGCTTTTTTGCCTGCGTTTTCAAGCAGTAAAGCAGCTAGGAAGGCAGGCCGCTGTAAAATTCCACAGGCAGCCCTGAACAGGCAGAAACTAGGTCAGCACTGTTATTGCAGAGGGAAGAGGGAAGAGGAGGGAGAGAGAGAGAGCGAGAGAGAGGGTGAGGATGAAGGAGACTGAAAGAGTGATAGAAAAAGGGAGCGAGAGAAAGAGACTGAGGGTTAGTGAGAGAGCAAGAGACAGAGACAGAGAGAGGAAGGGGAGGGAGGGGGTTTTTGAAACAGGAACAGTCAGACACACTGCGCTGTCAGACAGACAGGAGCCCAGGCAAAAACTCACACACACAAAAGCAAGCAGCACATGCAAACATGTACGGTAACCACAAACATGCACTCACACAAACAAACATGCATGTGTACACAGCACTTTACATACACTCATTAATGGCCGCAGGCTAGACAGACAGGCATAAACAAATTAGTTGGACATGGATGGGCACACTTGTAAATAACATTCAAAACCAAAAGATTAATCAACATGCAACATGGATCAGACACTAGGGGGACAGGTGAAGTATAGTCAAAAAAAAGGAAAAAAGAAGTGTCTAATAATGACGTACTTAGTGCAAGCAGTAGCCTTCTCTTGTACGGACACAACAAACCAGTTCATGCCTATTCAAGATGTATGACTAAAAACATGGATGCAAAATCTTTTCTCACCAGGCCTGTCACATATTGTCTTGAAACAGGCCTTGATTGTCACTCACATTTGCTGAGCTTTGATGTTGTGGAGGAAATCCCTTATGGCATGCGCCAGTCTGCTACAAGTGGGCGGACACACTGAGAGACAGTGCTAAAGTTAAAAATTTCACCATCTCATCTGATGCTTGCGCCGTGGACAGGAAAATGCGTATGACGCCCCCTCGCTCTTTCCTTTATCTCCCTGTGACGCACGCACACAGCCGCTGCACAAGCAGAGTCTGCACGACACGGCATCTGACTGGGACACGCAGCTTTTAACGCCCTTTAAATGTACTGGATCCACTCGTACGCAGAGAAATGTGAACACAAGCGCATGGGGCATGCAGAAAAACACTTTTACATCTTTAATACTTGTGCAGATGAGTGGATACACATATAAACACACATACATCCTTATGTTCATCTCATAAACAAGCAAACAGACAAATGACCATGACCATGAATTTGGCAAGGACCCTAAGGCAAATTCAAAATAAACAGCAACTCTTCCCACACCTTTCTGCAACAGGATGTTCTGCACAAACATGTTGGTCAGCCTATGAAGTGTTTGTCTATTTACGCTTGTGGCACTATAAAACCTCATAGCATGAGCAGATTGTCAGCTGGTAAAAGCCAAATTGCTAACTAGACTCACATAAAAATAAAACACATTATACCAAACGCAATGGCTTTCCTATAGCGACAAAGGCTCCTACTGACAGGCAGAGGGAACTGAGGACCCCTTTCAGCTATGCATTGATTCAATTTGTATTCTATATCAAATGAGAAATGTGAAGTAAACACTGTTGGATTTTTATTATGCAAACTTTGTTCTTTTCATTTTAAATCATCAGAAAAAACAAATACTTGCAGGTTAGTCTTCCTCTCTTAGCGCAGTTTAACTTTTGAAACCAATTAATTTGGGGAAATGAAAAGTGCTGTTTGGCTCAATAATCCTAACATATTGTCTGCTTGGATTTTGGGACCAGTTCAAAACCGCATATGTTTTAATGTTTGACTCTTACTCTTAATGTTTGAATGTTTGATACTTTGACATCTGGAAACATTTTGAAAAATATGAACGACTTATTGACCTAGGAAACGTTTAGTTTTGAATCCAATGAGTTTAAATGTTCAATCAGTCACAAGGACCATCGCTGCTACAGCGGCCTTGCATAACAAAAGGCAGGACGGCATAGGAGTCTGGCTGGCCTGCCAGCTCAGGGCCTTGAACCAGCCGTTGAGCAATCTGTTTATTCCCCATTGAAACTGGTACTTGTGCTGAGAGACAAATAACTATTAGGATTCAACAACCATGCCTTTTTTTCTTTTCTTTTTTTTTGTCATCTTCCATCTCAAAGGAAATTCCTCATAAGTTTAACCAATAGCACTGTTTTATGCAGTTCAAACTATAAGGTAATTTGACACTTAAATAAACTGTTTTAAGCTTAATACTACCTAAAATTGAGGATAAAAAATCTGATCATAGCAAATTACATTTTTAATAGTATTGTAGTGCCACTTAATTTACTTTCACATTTCAAAGCAGATGTTAACAGCTAACATTTGTACCCAAGCCTCATTAACATTTCCTTTAAAGTGCTCATAAGTCAGATATGCTTTTTCCCTTACATTTATTGTACTATATATATTTTTGAGCATGTAATACGCTTACAAAGTGAAAAAAGCCCAAAGTCCCCCCAAAGGGACTTACCATCACCAACAGAAATCACTGTTCACAAACTGTTCCAAACATTTCTATTGTGGTCCAGCCGTTACTTCCGTGATGAAAGTGTGTCAATTTGTAACATGTTGTAAAGCTCGCCAGCTGCTAGCGTGGCATGCCCTCATACTCTGCTTCTGATTGGCTTGTGGTGCTGACCTAGGTTCTATGCATGTGTGACTCCCAACAAAGATGGAACAGAAGTGTGATGCCTCACTCTGCAGCTAAAACAAAGAGCTTAACACACAGAGTGAAAAGAGGAGCTGTAGCAATGTACAACAAAAAGATGGTGTTTTCTGAAAATTAAACTATGTAAACCTATTCATGTACAACCTCTAAATACAACTATGAACCTGAAAATAATATGAGCACATTTGAGTACAGCTGTAACGATCTAGTTATCTCCCTGATTTCCCTGTGCCCCCATCATTAAAGGACAATTCTGGTTGATTTCAACTTTGGTCTAGTTCGGCCTGTCTGTTTGTCTGTTGGTTTGCCTGTGTTTGTCTGTCAGCAGGATTTTGAAAATACTAGCCCAAATTTCATGAAACTCAATAAAAGCGTGAAGCATGAGCCAAAGGAGAACCCATTCAATTTTGGAACAGATCCGAATCACAAGGCCAATATATAAATTATTTTACATTTTTGTTAACTCTGTGAGATAGGGCCTTTGTGCTGAATTCATATGGGGTCGGAATGATGAATTTGTTCTGGATCATATTTAATGAGTCATGATCCGTTTACTTTGCTCTTCCTTGTCACGCAAATACTATAAAACAGCTATCAACATGTTGTTTAAATGCTCTGAGCAATAAAATACAACACATGTCCACGTTTTTTCCACAAATTAAAGCTCATGAACACACCAAATTTGGAAGAACAAATTCTCATCTCAGGAAATATCTGAGGAGTGTGTGGATGTATTATTTGCCTTGCTGGAGGTCTGTGCTCTCTACGTGCCATTTTAGTTTTATATAGTTTTGGCCATCATTGTTCGTACCAAAGTAGTTGCTGAGATCAGGTAACATAACATTGCCGCAAAGGCATAATTGGATGGGACAAGGAAAACGGGTGATCAGGTGACAGGTTGTAAATGAGCTTAAGGTTTAGAGATGATCTAAACCTTGCTCTTTTGACATTAAACTGACAGAGAGCACACCAGAAATGTTGGTAACAATCTGTTGCTGCACAGGAGACCTGTGTGCTTACGAAGCTACAGTAACCTGACGCAGTACACTGGTGCCTAAAGTACTGCCGGTCAAAGCTGAACCAGGATGTTGGCCTGTAATTTGTATATTTCCTCTTTCTTAGCAATGTCACTGCATTCACAGATCTAAGCAATTGTTTACTGAGTGCTATGTTTTTTTTAGATAGTGCTTTTGCCTTTTAGCTTAAACGTATAATGCAAATCACACACAATGTTTAAACACACATAACAGTTTGAATTCCAACAATAGATAGATAGATAGATATTTATTGATCCCATAGATATTTATTGATCCCAATGTGTGTGTGTCTGTGTGTGTGTGTGTGTGTGTGTGTGTGTGTGAGAGAGAGAGGAGTTAAGAGTTGTGTCTGCAAGGCAGAATGTGGGGGGCCTCGATTTTCCAGCCGCTGTTCTTGCCGGTAAGCCAGCGGCGAGGAGCATGTGGGAAGAGGAAGGTGTTGGTTGGGCTTTCTCCCCAATGAGGGGCAGCCAGAGGGGCCCAACTATCAGAGCAGCAGTTGGGCTGTGAAGAGGAGGGTGTATGTGTGCACATGAGGCTGTGTGTGGGTGGGTAGGGGGGCATCATTAGCAAGAACAGCTACTGAACTCTCCACAACCCCCCTGGCCAAGAGAGCGTGTTGGAGCCAGCCAGATGGGATAGATGGAGGGAGGAGGTATGGCAAATGAAAGTTGGTATGGGTTGGGGAGTGGTTGAGCAGAGGTGCTAGTGGTGCTTGTGGTGGTGGGAGCAGGGGAGGTAGAGGTAACTTCAAACACATCTCGCCTATGTTCACATTTCATGGTTTCCTTGTCTTTCAGTTCCCCCTCAGCATGACTGACTACATGCCCCTCTTCTCCCCCTCCCCACGTGTTGTATGGTGGTGTTTTCGCATGCCGCTCCACGCACCAGCAAACCTGCCTATGTCTAAAACGCCATACTTTCCACGCTCTGTTAGCTCCCAGCCCAGCACGTAATTCCCATAATTCTGCTCGCTGCAACAGAATCATGATGGGCATTCGGAAACAGTAAGGCCAAAAAAAAGTACCCTGGAGAGCAGTATCCATCACCAGTGACCTTTTTGAAGTAATTTTCTCCAAATCATTTTCAATTTCACACACAGTCCCTGTAGAAGGGGGTGTAAAAGCCCCTTTGGAGTTCCCAGTCTCAAACAACCAAGTAACATGTAGGTATTAGCAAGGCTGAGCCAGAGCAGCATGTTACAACAGTTACCATAAACTGCAAGTAAAACTATGGCAGGCTAGAGAAGATGAAGCGCTGCATCAGTTTCCTGAATGCGTCCACATCCTTTATGTTTGTGGCATTAAAAAAAAACGGCATAATCACACAACGCCAACCAACTCGGTCCTGCAATATGCAAGACTTGCACGTTACCACTTTAATACCCATGGCAGCAAAAGGCCCAAAGACAAATATAGCAGACGTGATTTATCTGATGTCTGGCCCAAACAACATCAAAAGGCTGCCACCTTAATGACAACATCACTTGTGTGACACCACAGAGCAGCGAGAAACTACACTTCCTAATACCTGACCTATGACCCTTACCCCTGTGGCAGTGTGGATCATATTTTCCATACACTGAGCACAGGGGCTTGGCATGGGATCCATGGAAACCAGGAATGTGGAGTAGTTGGCAGCATTTGCTATGTTGTTTTGGGGAAAAAGTAAGGCTTCAGGCAAAAACAGGTTGGTGACATCAATATGCCCTCTGCTGCTCTACGAGAGACTACCTCCAACTAAACAACAGGCTGGTAAAATGGAGGACAAACTGGGCTGCCAATGACAGAAATAAGAGACAGAACAAGTCGGTGGAATAAGAGATGTTTACCATCGTCTAAATGCAAGTTTTCCCCACAAAACACTTCCCCTGATGTTGATAGTGAGCAGGATAAGGAGACTGGACCACCATGTTAAGACCCCAACAACAAAGCTCATATCTGTACCGACGTGTGCTGACCGCCCCCCCCCCCCCCCCCCCCCCCCCCCCCCCCCCCCCCCCATCTGCCCTCAATCACAGAGACGCAAGAGGCTTCGAGAAATTAAAAGTTCCATCACAATCTCAAAACGAGTCATTGCTCTTGAAAAAGAACTGCGTGGTGCGCCAGCAACAGAGGGGAGGATGAGGGAGACAAGGCCTGTTACTGGCACACGCACACACACACACGCTCACGCACAAACACACACACACACACACACACACATAATACGTGTCCACCAACACACACTGCATAAATATGCACAGCCCAACACACGCACTGTCAAATAAAAACCTTTTCCTCCTCTTCAAGTGCGGACCAACCGCCGCCACGGCAGCAGAGTGAAGCAGAAAAACAAGCAGGAAAACAACAGAAATCAGCTTCTCTTCCTCTTATTCTCTCTGGCTGTCTCTCAGGAAGGCAAGCATACAAGAGAACGTACCTCGGAAAACCTCCTGCTGCATCTCTGCTGCGATGTGTTCTCTCCCCTCACACTCCCTCTCTCCCTCTCTCTCTCTCTCTCCCCCTTGGTCTGTGTATGCGCACGTCTGAGTGTGTGTGAGAGAGAGAGAGAGAGCGCAGGGAGAGGCGGTGCACACACACACACACCCACACACACATACAGGCAGCAGTGTGTGAAGACAGAGGGCAGGAGCGATTCTCACACTCAAACTTGCTCGCTCTCTCTCACTCACTCCCCCTTTCGAGCTCTCTCTCACTCCACATTTTGTCTCTGACACACGATTCTTAGTGTTTTTGCTCTTTTTTCCAGCAAGTGAATCTCCCCCCTCCGCCTCCCACTGAATCCAATCTTCTTTTTATTTGGAAGTGTTGTTCCCTGTCTCTCTACACACACACACACACACACACACACACACACGAGTACACACACACACACACACACTACTTTATATACACAAAGCCCAGTGATAGGGAGAGGGAGGGAGAGGCAGAGGGAAACAGAGTGGAAGAGCAAGCAAGAGGACGCCATTTAAGCAGTTTGTTACGAGCACTGCAAGTCCCCAAAATGGCTGAAAACAAACAGGAACCATGCCAACTCAAAAAACCTGGGCACAAGGACGGACAGACACAGACAGGGAGTGAGAGGAGAGTGGGCGAGAGAGAAAGAGAGAAAGTAAGACAGAGAGAGGACAAACTGGCAGTAGTGAAATGGCAGATGAGAGCACTCTGTGAAACAAGTGAAATTGAGAGAAAATGGAGGCATTAAAGTGGTACTCCAGCAATTTTGCACTACACGTTGATAAAGTTTAGGGACTTAAAAGAGACTGATCAGAAAAAGAATGGTCAAAATCAATGCAACACGGGCAGCGATATCCTGATTTAAAGTCTCTTGTATGGATCAAGCTCCAAAAACTCTGGATCCTACATTTCCCAAGATGCAACTTGATACCATTGTTTACTAGACTCTTCCTGACTGGCAAATGCCTGCGTCTTTCAAACTACACATTCCCAGTATGCAATCTTGTAGGGCATTCAGATTCAAAATAGTTCTGTGTGAAAACGACACACAGGCTGTGCTGATGACAACTTTGGAAAGTTGTCATAACAACAATTATTCTATCCTCCATCTTGACAATTGCAAAGTAAACCGTTGTCTACTATATTTAATTGTCCAACACAGTATGATGCTATATGATGTTGCTTTTAGTTGCAGGAAAAGTTGCTGTTGTCACTGCTTACACACATATTGGAAAGAGTGGAAACATTGCATTGCCCAAATGATTATTGCTGCAAATTGCAGATACATTTGCAAGTCCTACAGGGCTCTTGCAGAGTAATGCATGGACATGGTGTATGCTGTTTGAAATGTGGCAAAATTATGTTGCAAACCGCAGCTTGCATGTTTAAAATTTGGTAAAATGGACCTGAGGATCAAGTGTAGCGCCTCTTTGAAAGAGAAAAGGGGGTTAAAGGTGGACAGACAAGGGCATAAACTGGGGACGAGACACTCTTCAATTGTTCATGCCCTCAGATAAAAGGGTTCAAGTGATATCAGTGACGCTGCCAGCCATGTCAATTAACTGCTTTTAGGTCAGCGTGTGATAAGTCTTACACATGTGGCTAAACTAAGACTCCTGGTGACAAGCTTCTGTATTGTTTTTGAGCACAACTAACGCTCTACCCTCACCAAAACAAAGGCGCCTCTACACAAATCAAGTCCTGAAACTGGACCTCCCTTTTAATTAATCCATATCCATGCAAAATGCCCTCAAAACAACTCTTCCCACTGGTTGCTCTCGCCCTCGCACATCATGGTCAGTGGAAATTCCACATATCTCTGCTCTCCCTCCGTCGGCCATGAAGATCAGGAGGTAGTCTACCAGCTGGAACAAGAGGCTAGAAAAATGAGAGGAGGGGTGGAAGAATGTTCTAGCACTGTTATGCTTCAACACTATTATACTTCCCACTGTCCTTTTGAGTGGAGCTGCTACCC
>NC_048425.1:15696820-15719537 GCF_013103735.1 Etheostoma cragini | reverse complement strand
CCCCCACCGACTCCCCCCGAGTACCCACCAACTGAACCTTAACGCCAACAACCCGCCCTCCTCCTACTCTTCCCTGCCCTTTCCCTCTCTCCCTCTTTCATCACTCTCTCCTACCCTCATTGTACACTGCCACACTTGTCTCCATGGGAACCGCTCTGGGATTGGGTGTTGTTCCTGTGACCTCTCTGGCTGTTGGACAAACTTTTTTCTCCCCCCCCCGTCCTCTCTTATGCACTCCTGCACGCTTTCAAAGCATGCATGCAGGATGTGTGTGGACGGGACACTTGACCGCAGCTGTGAGTAGCTTCAGGACAGGACAGTCAAATTAAAACTAGAAGTAACAATTTGTCTGTGTGTGAAGCAAAATAAAGGACTGCTGTGTTTGTGAAACAAGTTGCCTGTTGGCAAAGACAATAGTGTGTGTGTGTGTGTGTGTGTGTGTGTGTGTGTGTGTGTGTGTGTGTGTGTGTGTTCTAGGCGTGCAATCACTCGGTTCACACATGTGTGCTGGCATTGTCCCGTTGTCTGTATTCAGTAGTGCCTCTGTAGTCCAGACGTCCCTATTCATGGATGTTTGGCCAAACGTGATGATAGCTTTTCATGCTGTGCTACCAAGCGACACATAAATCTGAATCAAATACACAAAGATGGAAGATCTAAGAAAGCCATCTTGGTGGAAAATGTAAACCATTAGCTTACCAAGAAATTCAATATATTATCATTAGTCTCGTAATCAGCCTTTATGCAGGGTTTATCAACAATCTGGCGTACATATAAGATGTGATCCAATTAATAATATTATTTTCAACAGCAAAGTTGACTATTTAAAAAAAAAATGTATTCAACAGAAAGAAAACTAGCCCAATTATCATATAAATCACAGTGCAGTTAAAGTCACCCTGTGGAGCAGCGCTGTGAGAGCAAAGTCTTGAAGTGTGTCCTTGCATTGTTTTTTTGTCCTGGTCTCCCAGCATGTGCATTAGGACACATATGTACACACCATGGGGCTAAAGTAAAACACATCTCTGCCGACTGTGAAGGGCAGTAACAGTTTACAACGTTAATATAAAAAAGCATTAATATTTCATCTTTTGCAAATGTTTTATGGGGTACCAGATTCATTCAACGTGCTTATTAGGCCTTAAAACTGCAACAATGAATTTTTGTTTGCCCCAGTGGTGCAGCAGAAACAAGCCATGACCACGACACTGACATAACACCACCTTTGGAGTTGCCTCCAACAGAAAATAACTCACACACATCACACACAATGCCTCCAAAACTATTGGCCTCCCCACCCCCAACTTCTCAGATCTCAGCAGCGAAGCCATCACATGCTGAGCTGACATCATAGCACATGACCCCAGGCACCCTCAACCCATTCTTCACACTGCTTCCGTCTGGCCGTAGATACAGATCCCTCGCTTGGGAACGGGCACGCTATATCAGGAGTCTCTGTGCCATAGCATCACCAAACAAAACACATTGATAACAGTTGTGTGTGTAGTTGCTATATGTGTAGGTATGTGTGGGGATGTATCTGATGTCTCTCATGTGGTCATGTTGTAATGTATAATGCAATTATGTATCAATTTATTTTTGTGAGGCTTTGTACAGACGGTGGCAACAAATCCTGTTGTTACATGTCCAACTGTCCAGTATTCACTCTCCTTTTAGTCTCAAGTGTCAAAAGTGAAGAGCTTTATAGATATATTTTAACTATTGTTATCATAAAAAAAGGTTAATTATAGCTGCTTTAATGGGAAACACAATGCATTTTGGACTATATACCTGACCATTGCACATATATTATATATTCTGAACTTTTGCACATTCCCTTTTCCACATTTTTGCACATCCTACACAATACCATAAATCCTTATTTTCTTATTCTAAAACAATTTATTGTGCATATTTTTCACAGTGTCTTTTACATATTTTAAAATTATATTTTGTTCTATGTTTATGATCTTGTTTGCTGTAGTACTTTGCTTTATAGTTTATTTCCTTTTAATATGTTGCATCAAACACAAAGGCGAATTCCTCCAAGTGAAAACATACTGAAAAAGCTGAGTGAGTCAGTCGTTTACTTTCCTAAAGTCCTCAATCCCGGTCCGTCCCCCGGCTGCTTTGGGTTCAGTCAAGTATCAAATCTTTAGCTTGGTTTTTCATTTTGTACATTGTTAGTTTAGAAAAGATACAGTATAAAGACAACATTTACATGACCAGTAATAGTGCATGACTCAATTGTGTGCAATACATGTTTCTTCTTAAATCCAGGCTTCCTACTGATACGTGTGTGTGAATACATCCTGAGGAATGCTCAAGGGTTAGTAAACATCCTCAATGATCTCAAAGAAGGAATGACTAACCTGCTCTCCAGCTGACTTGGACGTAGATCACAGTGGGAAGTCAAACGATGCTCGAGGAGTTCAAATGTCAGTGGTTTCTTAAAGAGGAAGCCGTGGCTGCACAAGGCCGACGCAGCGATTCTTTCCGTGTGTAGCCTGAACACAGAAATGTGAGCTAGAGTTAAACCACAGCACACACATTTTCTGCAAGTACAAGTTCAGATAAGCATGACAAATGTTTACATTTGTAGTCGCATGCGCACACATGAAAGGGTGTTGAAGCCCTCAGCATTGTCTCACAGATGCAGTGGCGGTACAGTGGGTAACTTGATGAAACCTCCCTTGAAACAGGGATAGATGAGCTTGCTGGAACATGTTGTGAGCTAACTTCTATGGTGTTTTCAAAAACAAATGTCAGGACAGCAGTTACAACAGTATGGCACAGAAAATACACAAACAGCTACCACGTGGAGACATGATTTCAAGAAATTAGCTCTTCCTCAAAATACAAAGAAAAAGGTTAAATGTCAAAGTTATAAGGAAATTCTTTAGGGGCTGAAGTATCCTGCAGTTCACATTGTAGAGCACAGTTACAAATAATGCACCTCCTTTGCAGGGATTTTTTACATGTCTTAGCGCACACACTTTGTGCTCACAAGCCCAGCAAAAATAAAAGTGATACCCCCTAATCTTTATCTGTTGAGCAATGTAAACTTCATATTGTGTAACCACTTGTCTATCAAAATGTATGGTAAAGCTTTCGTGCGTAACTTGTGGTGAAGACAGAAACTACACACTAAAGCTTTAAACAAAACCTAACAATATTTTTTCATCTATAACAGGTGAGTTGTGAAGATAATCTATTAATTTAGTATGCAGCCTTTAACTGCCAGAATACATGATTTTCTATTTTTGTTTTTATCATGAGTGAAAGGGGGTGTAGAAAACCCATCTATTAAAATGTTGAGGCAACCGGGCTTCAACTTGGCCTGATTGACAAAGAGGATTTCAACCATGCAGGCCAGTAAAGTGTAATAAAAAGAGTTCTGCCACCGTGAGATGATGAAAAGGATTGGAATTCAATAAAAAAATTTAAAAAAGTAAGTTATAGTCATATAATTACCACAATCTTTGCTTTTGTGAATTGCTGGATAATTGTAGTGTAGTACTAAAAAAAAGGTATTCAAATTAAACAAGGAAAGAATTGACTCTTTTGTTGAACTGGTTACAACGACCACTAGACATACAACCGGTGACAGAGTGGCAAGTAGACACTGCTTCAATTTAAGGGGTCAATAGCCAAAAAGGTTGTGAACCACTGTCACAGAATAACAAAAAGGGCTGGTATAATATGGCTAAAATATTTTGTGACCTCAAGAAAATAGGTCCACCATGTCAAGTTCAAGAACTTATCTTCCTGTGATCACATGAAAATAGAAGAGAAAAATCTTTCCTCTGTGACCTTTTGCACAAAGTGCTGCAGCTTAACAAAGCATCTCTTCAGCAGCTTAGTGTTACAGCTAGAAAATGTTGAAAATGTTTCCAGCTTTTTAAGTTTCAGTAGAGAAGTTAGCGAGGCAACACTGCAGGACTAAAACACACACATCTCAGAGAGACTATCATAGGCAGATGTCCACAACCTGTGTGCTGCAAAGATAAGAGCATGTTTACATACTGGTCAGGATCAAAGCATCGGAAGGATTCATAGAGTTATGCTGACAAGTGACGTCAGACAGTTATATACTTGGGCTGGACTTTTCTAATACAACTCAATGGGCGGATCCGTCAGTGTATCAGATGACAGACGTAGGGTAGAGTATCGTGCGTAGCCTGGCAGGCCGGCTTCAGACGCACTGAGCTATAGCAAGCGTGATTGTGTGAGCGGAGAAACACTGCTGAGTCACACAAACTGTCCCTGGTTCCACACAAGAGATACAATGCTAAAACAAAAAGGAAATAGGTAGGGTGTAGCCCACACAAGAGTTACAGTTGGCAAGCCGTTTAAAATCAGTTTGATACGCAATAAACCGCTTGAAAAATATGGTTGTATAACATGAAAGAAAAAAGCTAAGGAGAACGAGGAAGAGTGGGATCAGAGTGTGGACATTACGAAAGGAGACTGGAAAGGATAGGTGGAAAATCATCTGGGAGGGGTGCCTGATATGGTGTGGAGGGATGGAGGGGGCTGGTTTTTCCACTGCCAGAGAGAGAGGACGGCTAAATCAAATTAATTAGCTCCTTCATCTCCAGGCAGCTACTCAGGCATGCTGTACTGGCAAAGAGAGAAAGTCGGAGGGAGAGGGGGCAGGGGGGGGGGGGGTTGGCATAAGAGAATGGGAGAAAGCGATATAGGACATGGTGGAGGGGTGAAAAGCCTGCTGTGTATGTGCGCCATTCAGGAGGACGGGCAGTGGAGGGGAGGGGTGCATAATTCTCTGATAAGCGTGAGGGTTGTTTTGCTGGAGCCTCTGCTCAGCCATGAGAAGGAAGTGGTGCATGTTGGCTGACGCTGTGTGCTGCCGCGCTTCGGGGCGATGGTACTTCCTGTTTCTAGACAGCCTGTATTTTGAGGCCAATGTAAACAACCCTGCTTTTCTGCATGCCTCTTTAAATAGCACGCAGACACTTCAATCAGAACCACCCAGAACAACAGGCAGCTGAGAAAGAAAAGGAAAGATACTAAGGGTTTTGAGCCATGGCGCAACATGAGGTATACTAATCCTATGATCACAAATAAAATAATAAATCACTAATAATTTCACTGACATCAGAAGAAAATGGAAAGTCGTAAAAGGGGGAATAGAAAGTGAGGCAGATGGTCGGAGGCAAAGGCAGCATGCCAGGGGAAACAAAACAGCAGAACAGCAGAGAAACGAAACACAAAAAAGTGAGAAAAGAGGCAGGGCGAGTGGTACGACCAGGACAGAGCCACTGCAGGCAGCATGTGGCCATCTCTGAGGCTTAGTGTGCAAGAGAGAGGGGTGAAAGAAATGCAGCAAGGGAGGGAAGATGAGAGTTGAAGAGGGAGTCAGGGAAAATATGAAGGCTTGAGCGCAAGTGGTAGGTTCAGACAATAAAGGAGGGAGGAAAAGCAATCATGTGACTTCAAGGGTGGACTTGGTAGGCCAAGCTGATTCAGAATGAAGAAAAGATCACTGAGTGAGGGGAGAATGATAGTGAAAAAATATGTTGTATGGCAAAAGGGGAGCACAAGAGACAGTGCCAGAGGTCAAAACCTTGGGAGAAGAGAGCAGTGGACAGCTCAGTGCCTGGACGAGACTTGGCTGCACTGTGAGAACCCCAGATTAGCACTAAGCCGATTGCAACGCGAGGTAGGATCAAGAGCAATTAATTTAGCACCCAGATAATTCCGGGAAGAGGCTGAAAGAACCTTAACAAAACGTAGATCTCCTGCAAAACTCAAATACTAGCTGACTTAACATTCCTGCATCAGTCTGTTCTCTACAAATTAACTGCCTAAAATGAATCCTGTGTAAATAGAGTGGAGGAGAATTTGGAAGGTCTGAAAGGGTGTGTGGATGATAAAAGGAAGGATAAAAGAAAGATGAAGACGCTTGGCAGGGGCTGACATCAGCCAAAACAAACACCCAAAGAACAGGACATTCTCTGGTAGACAGAAATTGGCCGGCCTCCTCTAATATGCTCTCAGAGAGAGCATGCCCTCAACTCTGCGTCATACATTTTTATTACAAAACAACATCCTGGTGCATAATTTGAGCAGACTGACCATTTATCATAACGAAACAGGCGATTCACTTTTATTTTGCACGCAAAAAATAAACATAAAAACGCAATGACTATAGAATTTCCTACCAGTTTTTTTTGTCTATTTTTGATGGTGCATACATATGTGGGCTGATACTATAGACTAGGATTGGTTATTTTTACAGCAATAAATTCCCAGAAACCGATTCACAAACTTTACTCATGGTCAGCAGGAATGTTTTCTAACAGCAGCAGCATCACAGCCTACAGGTGATGTTGTCTTCATTAGTTTTTGGAGAAAGATGTCCGTGTACACAAACAGCAACTGAATACTTTTAGAAAAAGCAGACGTTTTTTGGTGGATTCAGGTACAGTGGCTCACTAACTCTGCAGTAAGTTTAAAATTTGTGATTGTATCTCAGATTGAAAAAATAAATATTCTGCTCCTCCCACCATGCTTTGCACCTGCCGGTCTGTCTCCCCCCGCCTCCGTGATCGCCTACTTTATTGTGCTACAAGGCTCCCCCTAAACTCCTCACCAACCCCTGAAACACAGTCTGGCTCTGAAATCAACAGACAAGAGCTCCCTCTAGATACATGAATCCTCACCCCTTCGAGGAATGAATGCCTCTGGAAAAAAGCACATGCTATGTACATTAATGTGAACTGCTGAGGCAGGAACAAAAAATGATAATTATACCAACTGCCAAAACCATCAACTGCAAAGCCTAATGTTAATAAGGTACTTGCAAGTTTCATTGGCTTGGATTTGACTTCTTTAATACCATTTTAAATCAGTTAGAATAATAAATATGGACAGTTCCATCACTGAAAATTGTAGGCAAAGCCGAAACACATCAGAAGGTAAGTCAACTTTTGCTTATTGGAACAAAATATAGGCTAATTTACTATCAAATGTAGCCTACATATTATGCCAAATGGCTCCTATTACATTATTAAACGACCATAAAAGTAGATTTTTAAAGCTATAGTGGGTTAAGGTTGGACATATTTTAATAAATTTAGATCATGGCATCCATTTAAAAAAATGTTTTGAGAAAATGTTTTGCATGTAGGCAATGACGTATAAATTATTATATTTACTCCTATAAACTGTAATGGAGTCACAATGGACTATAAAAACGCTTAAAATGGAAAAAGTCAAGCAAATTACAAATCCTTCCTCAGACATTATCTACGTACAGCAATTGAGTAAATGTACATAGACTACACTGCAATATATACACAGTATGTCAATTAAATATGATGTGTTTCTTTAGGTTCTTACAGTTTGTCACTTTACCTGACAGCAATATCACCAGGCACCGTAGAGTAGGTCCTACAGTGAGGAAAACAAGTATTTGAACACCCTGCTATTTTGCATGTTCTCCCACTTAGATATCATGGAGGGGTCTGAAATTGTCATCGTAGGTGCATGTCTACTGTGAGAGACATAATCTAAAATAAAAAATCAAGAAAACACAACAAATGATTTTTTTAAACTATTTATTTGTATGATACAGCTGCAAATAAGTATTTGAACACCTGTCTTTCAGCTACAATCCTGACCCTCAAAGACCTGTTAGTCTGCCTTCAAAATGTCCACCTCCACTCCATTTATTATCCTAAATTAGATGGACCTGTTTGAGGTTGTAAGCTGCATAAAGACACCTGTCCACCCCATACAATTAGTAAGAATCTAACTACTAACATGACTAAGACCAAAGAGCTGTCCAAAGACACTAGAGACAAAATTGTACACCTCCAAAAGGCTGGAAAGGGCTACGGGGTAATTGCCAAGCAGCTTGGTGAAAAAAGGTCCACTGTTGGAGCAATCATTAGAAAAGGGAAAAGTTAAACGTGACTGTCAATCTCCCTCAGACTGGGGCTCCATGCAAGATTTCACCTCGTGTAGTCTCAATGATCTTAAGAAAGGTGAGAAATCAGCCCAGAACAACACAGGAGGACCTGGTCGATGACCTGAAAAGAGCTGGGACCACCGTTTCCAAGGTTACTGTAATACACTAAGACGTCATGGTTTGAAATCATGCATGGCACGGAAGGTTGCCCTGCTTAAACCAGCACATGTTAAGGTCCGACTTAAGTTTGCCAATTACCATTTGGATGATCCAGAGGAGTTATGGGAGAAAGTCATGTGGTCAGATGAGACCAAAATAGAACTTTTGGTCATAATTCCACTAACAGTGATTGGAGGAAGAAGAATGATGAGTACCATCCCAAGAACACCATCCCTACTGTGAAGCATGGGGGTGGTAGCATCATGCTTTAGGGCAGTTTTTCTGCACATGGGACAGGGCGACTGCACTGTATTAAGGAGAGGATGAGCGGGGCCATGTATTGCGAGATGTTGGGGAACAACCTCCTTCCCTCAGTTAGAGCATTGAAGATGGGTTGAGGCTGGGTCTTCCAACATGACAATGACCCGAAGAACACAGCAAGGATAACCAAGGAGTGACTCTGTAAGAAGCATATCAAGGTTCTGGCGTGGCCTAGCCAGTCTCCAGACCTAAACCCAATAGAGAATCTTTAGAGGGAGCTCAAACTCTGTGTTTCTCAGCGACAGCCCAGAAACCTGACTGATCTAGAGAAGATCTGTGGGGAGGAGTGGGCCAATAGCCCTTCTGCAGTGTGTGCAAACCTGGTGAGAAACTACAGGAAACATTTGACCTCTGTAATTGCAAACAAAGGCTACTGTACCAAATATTAACATTGATTTTCTGAGGTGATCAAATACTTATTTGCAGCTGTATCACAAAAATAAATAGTTAAAAAATCATACATTGTGATTTCTGGATCATTTCTTTTTTTTACACTGTCTCTCACAGTGGACATGCACCTGCGATGACAATTTCAGACCCCTCCATGATTTCTAAGTGGGAGAACTTGCAAAATAGCAGGGTGTTCAAATACTTATTTTCCTCACTGTATGCATTAAAGCACTATCAGATTGGTCTGTATACATTTCAATTTTTATTTTCAAACGTTCAGAAAAACGGAGGCAATTGCTTCCATAACGATGCACACCTTTTGCAGAAATCCTTTAACGTCACAAACGTTCTTTAGATTTTACAACTATTCTAAATGCGGACGAATTCCCACCTAACTTTACACTTTTTTGACGGGACACAGTGAAGCCTTTATGCACTGACCTCCTTGCAGCAATAGAGGGAGCACGTCTGACAGCCTGTAGGGACTCGCTTCCGCATTGAAAACGTGGTTGTGCCATAGACCGTATTTTAACGGTCTATGGGTTGTGCATAGTCTTTGCAACGCTGATCATTCTCAATATGAACCAGAGGAGGGAGCCATTAGGTCAATAATGCTTCCTTTGTATTGTCATGGTATTGCATGGCACATGCTGAACAAAGTGAATCTGTCACATTCTTCTACGGATGTTAAGCCGGCATGCAGTTTATTAAAATAACTCAAAATAGAATATGGTTTGACTCCATAAGGATACGGAGTTTCCTCGTTTGACTCCATAAGGATACGGCAGATGTTGCATCTTTCCTATCGTCTGGGCTTGAATGCTGCCTTCCATTGCTGGACCTGCCAAAAAGAGATGATGGCAAAGAGGCATGTTGATGCTGGTAACAGCACATAACATTAAGCTGCCCCACTTAACATGGACGTAATGTTTTTATAAGACTGTTAAAATGAATTTTGTTAAAATACTCAATAATAAAACAGTCCCACAGTCCAGCATGTTGGTTCAGTGTCTTTATTTAAAAAAAAGGCAGTTAAAAAAGCACTGTTACATAGCTATTACATTGCACATTTTAAACACTAGCTACAGAGATTGACATGTGGTTCAACCAGTGTAGCTTTTTCTTCCACTTCAATGGTAAATGTATTAAGTGTATTCATTAAGTGAATAGAAACATTTCAGCACCTTATGCAAATACAACAGCACTGCTTAAATGGGACATTGGAGATGTATGGCTCTCAAATGGCCATATATTAACACAGTAATCCGTTCTGCTTTTGGACATTGATATAGCTATTTACACCGGGCAAACGTGCTCCCTTCTCTTGGGCACAACAACCGAGAACTACCCGGATAAATCTATTGTGTAACAAGCTAATGGCCTCTCCTAGTCCCCGGTAACAATACTTACCTATAACGCTAGCAACTAAAATGTAAGTAACGTTAGTCAAAAGCTTAACTTAGAATGGTGGAATACCTTCATGGTAACGATCACTGTACAAACAGCCTATTGACTAAACATCAACACTTTACTTTAGACTAGCTACTAGCTACAGACTACTACTATGCACGTAGTTAGCTAGTAAAATGGCTTCAACTTCGACGAAGAGTCGAGACACTTGAAAACGGGCTAGGAAACTTCCAAGCAGTTTCGACACTTTATAACCTATCACGTTAAAATTAGTTAGATAAAACATTCATATAGTCGCTCCTTATTTTGTCAAGGTCCTCGACATTTTGTGAAAATTTGCAGCTATATAGCCGGTCATGTTAACCAGCAAGAATATCCAGACTCCATCTTCCTCGTTCACAACAAGAAGCATATTGTCAAACACCGCCATGTTGGGCGCTAATGTCCAACTGTGCTAGCCATTATAACCTATACTGTTGTCCTCATGGTAACGTTATAACATATTACCACTGTATACAAAACTCATCTACTACAACCTTAACACTAAGACAAAAGTTGACCAGCAAAATCAGAGATTTACTTAGCTATGGCCCACCGTAATCCACTTTATTTTCCTAGGATGGCGAAGGCATGAGAAAATGAATTACCCTGCCTACTCTACCTCTGATTTGCTAGACCTCGCTGACGGGTTAAGGTAAGAATTTCAGGATAAGTCAATCAGAGACAGAGTAAGGCAGAGCAGGGCTGGACAATTTCAGGGTAAGCCAATCAAAGACAGAGTAGGACAGGATATACCTTCGCCATCCTAGGGAAAGAAAACTAAAATTCGTATACAGTAACGTTATGTACAAGGCTTAGCTAAATATAAGGGTGCTTTAGCTTAGCAACACAAAGACATCTTATGAGCATACTTAGCTAGCTAAACGCCGAAAATATTACTTTTAAAGCGTATCTACGTTAGTTAGCTAGGTACATACGCTAACGTTACACAATTCATGTTGAAAATGTGTAGCTACAGCAATTATCAGGGAACATAATGTTACCGTCGTTGTCGGCAAAATAGTCAAATCACAAGCTGTAACGTTAATGCTAAGAAAGCAACCTTTGAGAGTTTAGCATTTAAACCCGTATTGAGCTGGCTGGTAACGTTTAACTACTTATAATAAAAGTTAGTGGTCATTTAAATAAATACCAACCTAAAACCGCCAAAACGACCAGACTGCTATATAATCATGGCCTAGGACAATGTTTTACATTTTAAAAAATATAAAAAAATACAAGAACAACTGAACATAATAACTAGATATATATTACACACGTCACATGTTCATGGAAAAATCTTCAGCACCTGTTAAAAAACAAATGTTAAATTAACACTTAAGGCTTCCCCAGACTTTCCTACAGGGCGCACGTAAAATCCAGTCCACTCTCCGGACATCGCTCTCAGGCGAGTCCGAGGCTTGCAACAAAGTCCCAGAGATCCAAAAACGCAGAGTAAGAAAAACCCAAAAGGATATATGTTTCCAAAGTAGCTCAAAAATAATCCATGATACAGTGTTTTGAAGTGAAAATATTATGTATTTCGACCATTTCCTCCTTTTTTATCAAAGGTCTTAACAGGCCTCAGCCCTGAGCCTCTTTTCTTAGAGCCCAGGCTGATCTAGAGCGAGACGAACGGGAGGACAGAGATTTTTTTTATTTTTGCTCTGAGGGAAGAAATTCACATCGGCCACACTCGGAAAATATCGGAACTAGGGCGGGTTTTGTTGAAATGATTCTAAGAAGGATCTTTTCTTCGCAGTCATTGGTCATCTATTTTGTACTCCTCAATATTAATAAGAAAATGGACGAATTGACAGGATTTCAGTTGAATATTCATATATTGCATGCAAAATTTACGCAACACCGCCTACTCTGTTTTCATAAAACCAATCGGGAAGGGTCTAGGTTCAATTGACGCCCGCCTTTAGTTCCGATTCGTTAAAGGAAATAACGTGATCTCTAATTGGCTGTACGTGTGATACAATTAATTATTCATTTCACTGTCTTGAATAGCCAATGAGCGTTTTACTACAGAGATCCACGTCCCACCTCTGCCCCTGTCTTTTGGAATGTGCAACCCCGTAGTATGCAGTCAGTCTATATAACCAAGCGTTGAACCGCTTCATGCTCAGAAGCGCTTAGAGCGCTCCGGAGTGTAGATCAGAAAAGGGGAAGGGAACTGTCGGTAGCCATTTTACTTAGGACCAAAACACAAAAAACTCGACTATAAAGGTAACCGACAGCAGAGGTTCCTGGGATATCACCTTCGGAGACTTTCCGGTCACCGTTGGCGGCCGGACCAGAGTCGTGGTGACAATTTAAAGGCTGCTCCTGCTCACAAAGCGGCGTGCCGAGGAAGGACGCGTCTCTTTGAATAGACAGGATGCACGGACCGCCCTCCGGCGACAGCGCATGCCCATTGCGCACGATCAAGAGAGTTCAATTCGGCATCATCAGCCCAGATGAGCTTGTAGGTTTTCTATTTGGGGGAGTGGGTTATTTTATTAATACTCAGATAGATCACACGTCACTCTTGCAGTTTCTTGACTAATCTTGTACTTTAACAAATGTGGCAAAGACATGGTTCTGTTTACAACGGAACATGCTCGCTGTTAGCCTAGCTAGCCTAGCTAACTAGCTGTGCCAGGCTGGAGCTTGTGCTAACTAGCGTGTTGCAGGAAGTTTTAAAAACTTTAAGCACAACATTCTCAAAAATTATCCACGCTATCACATGAATTAAACCCCCTTTGTATTTATGCAATGTATCTTGTAGGCCCATTAGTAAATACTTTATATCTTATAGTTCCGTACACAGCTCGCTTGGTTTTACCACTGGTCGCATTGTACGCTTTGGTTTGTTTTCTTACACATTCAATGAATAAAAGGGTACTTCAACAGAGTCCGAAATGCATGTTTTCTTTAACTCCGGATTGGGCGTTTAGTTTAGTAGTTTAATGTGTTTATGAACGCTGGATTGTTATTGATCATAACGTTTCATATAGTAGAAGTTGAACTTTATTTTAGCCACATTTAGCTGAGGCAACCGCTTTTTAAATTTTTTTTTTACATTTTTATATCCGTTATTTCAAGTAATGTCATGGTTAATAGACATTAAGATTCTATCAGTAATGTTGATGAATGTTAAATATCTATAACTCACAAATGTGTCGAGGTATTTATATTCTAACACTGTGGGTAGATGATCAACTGTTTAACTGAGCATACACTTATAAATATGATGTATTTCTCCTCAGAAACGGATGTCCGTTACAGAAGGGGGAATCAAATACCCCGAAACCACAGAAGGAGGACGTCCTAAACTTGGTGGCCTTATGGACCCAAGACAAGGGGTCATAGAACGAACCGGAAGATGCCAGACATGTGCAGGTATAATGTCATGTTAGCATTTCATACAGAAATATATTATTGATCAGTTGGCTGCTGTCTCTATTTAATGTCCTTACTTAATGATAAACATGTTTTTTGTTTCCTCAGGCAACATGACAGAATGCCCTGGCCACTTTGGGCACATAGAACTGGCAAAGCCAGTTTTCCATGTTGGCTTCGTAACAAAGATAATGAAGGTTCTTCGATGTGTCTGCTTCTTTTGCTCTAAGCTATTAGTGGATTCAGTAAGTATATTCAGCATATTTCTATACTTCACACTAATAATATCTGGGCAATCTGGGTTCAATTCCCACTGCGATACATCAACCAATGTGTCCCTGAGCAAGGCACTTAACCCCTAGTTGCTCCAGAAGCGTGCAATCTGTGACATATGTAGCAATTGTAAGTCACTTTGGATAAAAGCATCAGCTAAATTACATGTAATGTAAAAAAATAATTATTTCAGTCTTGTTCATAGCTTTTTGACGTTTAACTTGCTCCCATCATTGTTAACTCCAGAACAATCCAAAGATCAAAGACATCCTGATAAAATCTAAAGGGCAGCCCAGGAAACGTTTGACACATGTGTACGAGCTGTGCAAAGGAAAAAATATCTGTGAAGGGGGCGAGGAGATGGACAACAAATTTGGAATGGAACAGCAGGAGACTGAGGAGGACCTTACCAAGGAGAAGGTATTTGGGAGCATTCTTTTGTTCATAGTTAATTTACTTTTTGGTAACATTCACGCCACTGCCTAACATGTTTTGTTACACTTTTATTTCCACTTCCTTCACTTGCGATTTACGTAGGGCCATGGTGGCTGTGGACGCTACCAGCCACGTATCAGACGCTCTGGCTTGGAGCTGTATGCCGAGTGGAAGCACGTTAATGAGGATTCACAGGAGAAGAAAATCCTGTTGAGCCCTGAGCGTGTGCATGAGATCTTCAAGCGCATCTCAGATGAAGAGGACGTCATCTTGGGCATGGACCCCAAGTTTGCCCGACCAGAATGGATGATTGTAACTGTTTTGCCTGTGCCTCCACTGGCTGTCAGACCTGCTGTAGTAATGCAAGGCTCTGCTCGCAACCAGGTAAAGTAATAGATACTTCAGGCCGACTGTTTTGTTGTTGTTACACTGCATATTTTGTTGTTGCATGTTTTCAAGCTGTGTAAAAACGAGATCTACACTTGACAACGATGATAACAAATCCATTGATTTCTGTTTTAAAGGATGACTTGACCCACAAACTGGCTGACATAGTCAAAATCAACAACCAGCTGAGAAGAAACGAGCAGAGTGGTGCTGCAGCTCACGTCATAGCTGAGGATGTCAAACTGCTCCAGTTTCATGTAGCCACCATGGTGGACAACGAATTGCCAGGCCTGCCAAGGGTATGTGTGAATTTCCCAGATGCATTAAATATAGTACAAGATTCAATGGAAAATACTCTGAAATACACAGGGTACAGTAGCAGTACATTTTTGCAATTTCTCTTTCATAGGCAATGCAAAAGTCTGGCCGCCCTCTCAAATCCTTAAAGCAGCGTCTAAAGGGGAAGGAGGGGCGAGTCCGAGGTAACCTTATGGGCAAGCGTGTGGACTTCTCCGCCCGAACTGTCATCACCCCAGACCCCAACCTGCAAATCGACCAAGTGGGCGTACCACGATCCATTGCAGCCAATATGACCTTCCCAGAAATTGTCACACCCTTTAATATTGACAGGTACGGCAAATAAGATTAAACTTTATGTAATTCACAAAAAAAACTGTATTCCAAAATCTTTTAGAGTGAAATGTGATGTCTGCTAATTCATTCTGATGATTATCCTAGATTACAAGAGCTGGTGCGAAGAGGCAACAGCCAGTACCCAGGAGCCAAATACATCATCCGTGACAATGGAGACAGAATTGACCTGCGATTCCACCCTAAACCAAGTGACCTTCACCTGCAGATTGGCTACAAGGCAAGATTAAAATGCTCATAGCAGCTCTAGAGCTACATCTACTGCTAAAACTATTTTTTTTTTTGGATTGTTTTAAAAAGTAACATTTTTTTTTCTGTTTAGGTGGAAAG
The DNA here is from genome assembly GCF_013103735.1 of Etheostoma cragini. NCBI lineage: Eukaryota > Metazoa > Chordata > Actinopteri > Perciformes > Percidae > Etheostoma > Etheostoma cragini. The sequence goes on along the minus strand of NC_048425.1, from coordinate 15,703,816 downwards.
ACATATGTGTGACGGTGACATCATCATCTTCAACAGACAGCCTACACTACATAAAATGTCCATGATGGGGCACAGGGTGCGAATTCTGCCGTGGTCCACGTTTCGACTCAACCTTAGGTGACTTATATGAATGTTTCTTTTGAAATAGACGATTTATAGATAAATTATTTGTTTGATAATTCGTATTTTGGCATAGTATCCAGGCAATTACAATTAAAGTAACAATTTTAGGTTGTTGTGAATGCAGTTTAATGTCATAAGTCTAACTTGTCACATTGTTACATCATAGTTATTTTTGTACTGTATCACTTTGTCTTTGCAAATTCCAATCACTGTTATATTATCCCTGACTGAAATGAGTTATCTCTGCAGTGTAGCAGTTCTAAATCCTATCCTCATCTCCCCCCAGTGTCACCACTCCATACAATGCTGACTTTGACGGGGATGAGATGAACCTCCACCTGCCCCAGTCCCTCGAGACGAGGGCAGAGATTCAGGAGCTGGCCATGGTGCCGCGTATGATCGTCACACCCCAGTCCAACAGGCCTGTCATGGGTATTGTGCAGGACACCCTCACAGCTGTCCGCAAATTCACCAAACGAGATGTCTTTTTAGAGAGGGTAAGGAGATTGTTACGGGGTCACCAGCTTCTCCTTGTTCTGGTCTGAAAGGGTCTCAACACTGCATTTCCGCACCACAGGGTGAAGTAATGAACCTCCTCATGTTCCTCTCCACTTGGGATGGAAAAGTGCCTCAGCCAGCCATCCTGAAGCCCCGTCCTCTGTGGACAGGCAAGCAGATCTTCAGCCTAATCATTCCTGGACACATTAATGTGGTCCGCACACACAGCACCCATCCTGACGAAGAAGACAGTGGCCCTTACAAACACATCTCACCTGGGGACACCAAGGTAAAAGTCCCTCAATGATCTTGTATAGATTAAAGACTGAAAATGAATAAAAATACAAGTGATCTGACATTCAGCTCATTCACACAGGTCATAGTGGAGAATGGTGAGTTGATCATGGGCATCCTGTGTAAGAAATCTCTGGGAACCTCAGCCGGCTCCCTTGTCCACATCTCCTACCTGGAGATGGGCCACGACGTCACCAGACTCTTCTACTCCAACATTCAGACTGTGGTCAACAACTGGCTGCTAATCGAGGGTAAATTAATATACCTTTCTTTGCTTTATGTCAGTGTTAGTGATGTTTTGTCTAATATTTATAGGTTTGCTTTATGATATTTTCTTTAGGTCATTCCATTGGTATTGGTGACTCCATTGCTGATGCCAAGACCTACCTTGACATCCAGAACACCATCAAGAAAGCCAAACAGGATGTGATAGAAGTAAGCACAAAGTATTTGTATGGTCACCAACATCCCATATTTTGTTATTTCAACATAGTTCCACCTGTTTTTCAGTTTTTTAGCAGAAATTACAAATAAAGTTAAAAATGTCCTTAAAATCTGCCAGGTCATCGAGAAAGCCCACAACAACGAGCTGGAGCCTACCCCTGGTAACACACTGAGGCAGACCTTTGAGAACCAGGTGAATCGTATCCTCAACGATGCTCGTGACAAAACAGGATCCTCAGCCCAGAAGTCTCTGTCTGAGTACAACAACTTCAAGTCCATGGTGGTGGCAGGTTCTAAGGGCTCAAAGATTAACATCTCACAGGTAAAATAATCCCTTTAATTGTCACTACCTTATTAGATGAATGATGGCTTTGATTCACATGATCTCTGACATCTCTTTATCGCCTTATTCAGGTTATTGCTGTGGTGGGGCAGCAGAACGTGGAGGGGAAACGAATTCCCTTCGGCTTCAAACATCGCACGCTGCCTCACTTCATTAAGGATGACTACGGTCCTGAGAGTAGAGGCTTTGTGGAGAACTCCTACCTGGCTGGCCTGACTCCAACAGAGTTCTTCTTCCATGCCATGGGAGGCAGAGAGGGTCTGATCGACACAGCTGTCAAGACTGCTGAGACTGGTAATTCCAGGCAGTTAGGATATATTTCAAAGGATGCTTTTAGTAACTGTTTTTTTATTTTTTATCATTAGACTCTCAGAACTAAACCTGTCCAACAAAAAAAGAAGCCTTTTTTAGTTTTTAACATGGTACATCTGTACCCCACTAGGTTACATCCAGCGTCGTCTGATCAAGTCCATGGAGTCGGTGATGGTTAAGTATGACGGCACGGTGCGTAACTCCATCAACCAGGTAGTTCAGCTGCGTTACGGTGAGGATGGCCTGGCAGGAGAGAACGTCGAGTTCCAAAACGTGGCAACGCTCAAACCCTCGCACAAGGCCTTTGAAAAGAAGTAAGTCACACAGGGGAGCATTGTGTTTCTTAGCTTGATGAGGTTTGTCCTTAATGGTCAAAATCTCCTTCCTTCATTGAGATATTTGGATAAATTTGTTCTCAAAGTCGCTTTCCAGTAGCCTGTATGGATTTGTGACCACGCTGTAACTTTACTCAATTGTGTGCATAAAATTGTCTATAATCAACAACTTAACTCTTTCTCATTTTCTGTCTAGGTTTAAGTTCGATTGTACCAATGAGCGAGCGCTTAGGCGGATGCTGCAGGAAGATGTAGTAAAAGACGTGCTGACAAATGCCAATGTGCAGAGTTCCTTGGAGAAGGAGTTTGACAAGATGAAGGAGGACAGGGAGGTCCTCCGAGCCATTTTCCCCACCGGGGACAGTAAGGTGGGTGCTCTTCTTTGTAAACACAGCTCTGCTCCTAAGTAGTGTCTTGGTCTGGCATGTGAAATCAGGAATATTCATATACTGCAATTTATCCTCGTCTACAGGTGGTGCTGCCATGCAACCTGGACAGAATGATCTGGAACGCTCAGAAGATCTTCCGCATCAACACTCGAACCCCAACAGACCTCAATCCTCTAAGGGTGGTCGAGGGTAAGCTAAAAAACAGACTTCCTTTAACCAAAGAACAATATATTACCGCTCCCTGTTTATGCTTTCTCTTTAAAATTAACTCATACAGCCAAGTACTACTTAGACAGTTTCTTCACTATATGTTCAGTTCCAGGATTTTGTGAAGCATGTGAAAGAAGCACTAGCTGCAGAATTAGAACGAGGAGGTGGTGGCCTGACCTCAGGAGTTCCTTAAAGCCACCTGGTGAATCCCTGCGTGTTACATTACGAGTAGAACAGTTCAAGTCCTAATCCCCGTCTTTGCTAGAGAGAAACTATGATTTCTTATAGCATCACAGTATCAAGGAATTCCCCACTGTCCCCATAGATCTCAATCCTAGCGCGTGTGTTTGCACTTCCAGGTCTGCAGGATCTCAGTAAGAAGCTGGTGATTGTGAATGGTGATGACCCGCTGAGCAGACAGGCCCAGCAGAACGCCACTCTGCTCTTTAACATCCACCTGCGCTCCACACTCTGCTCCAAACGCATGACCCAGGAATTCCGCCTTTCCACGGAGGCTTTCGACTGGCTGCTGGGAGAGATTGAGACCAAATTCAACCAGTCCATTGTAAGTTTAGGATATTGTCTTATTTCCAGTTGCCAGATCTCAACTAGACTGTTTGTTTGAATATTGAACTTTGAAGATGAGATTTTTTTTTTTTTAATTTTATAAATGAATCTCATGTTTTCCTGCGTTCCCAGGCCCACCCAGGTGAAATGGTTGGCGCTCTGGCTGCTCAGTCGCTGGGAGAGCCAGCCACCCAGATGACCCTCAACACCTTCCACTACGCCGGTGTGTCAGCCAAGAACGTAACACTCGGTGTGCCTCGTCTAAAAGAGTTGATCAACATCTCCAAGAGGCCCAAAACACCCTCTCTGACGGTTTTCCTGCTGGGTCAGGCAGCGCGTGACGCTGAGAGGGCCAAGGACATCCTCTGTCGTCTGGAGCACACCACACTGCGAAAGGTGAGAGACGTTAATGTACAGTTTGTCCAAATAATTTAGTTTTGATCCTTACGTTGCCAAAAAAAGTTCATCCTAATAAATGAAGCAGTGACTAAAACTTTGCATTTGAACCCAGGTGACGGCAAACACAGCCATCTACTACGACCCCAACCCCCAGAACACGGTGGTGGCCGAGGACCAGGAGTGGGTGAACGTCTACTACGAGATGCCTGACTTTGACGTGACGCGCATTTCACCGTGGCTGCTGCGCATCGAGCTCGACCGCAAGCACATGACTGATCGCAAGCTGACTATGGAGCAGATTGCAGAGAAGATCAACGCAGGTGGGTTGTGTGTACACAGTGTGTAGTCCTCAGCTCTAACAGAAACTAGCTGCTTCTCCTAATGACATTTTTTTTTTTCTGCAAGGTTTTGGAGATGACCTGAACTGTATTTTCAATGACGACAATGCTGAAAAGCTTGTTCTGCGAATCAGAATCATGAACAGCGATGAGAACAAGTTCCAGGAGGTGAACATTGACATTATATTTAATAACTATGAACTCACTGTGGTCAGTTAGCATATTAATCTTAACTCTATTTTCTTTGTTTAGGATGAGGAGGTGGTGGACAAAATGGATGATGATGTGTTCTTGAGGTGCATCGAGTCCAACATGCTGACAGACATGACCCTACAAGGCATTGAGCAGATTAGCAAGGTAACGGAACACACACACACCTAGAATAGCAATCAGCAAAAGAAATATAACCGTCTGTGGCTATACACCCACCTAAAGGATTATAGAACACCTGTTCAATTTCTGATTAATGCAATTCTCTAATAAACCAATCACATGGCAGTTGCTTCAATGCATTTAGGGGTGTGGTCCTGGTCAAGACAATCTCCTGAACTCTAAACTGAAGGTCAAATGGGAAAGAAAGGTGATTTAAGCAATTTTGAGCATGGCATGGTTGTTGGTGAAATCGGGCCGGTCTGAGATTACTCAGATTTTACATTCTGCTCAGTTACTGGGATTTTCACGCACAACCATTTCTAGGGTTTAAAAAGAATGGTCTGAAAAGGGAAAACCTCCAGTATGCAGCAGTCCTGTGGGCGAAAATGCCTTGTTGATGCTAGAGGTCAGAGGAGAATGGGCCGACTGATTCAAGCTGATAGAAGAGCAACTTTGACTGAAATAACCACTCGTTACAATCGAGGTATGCAGCAAAGCATTTGTGAAGCCACAACACGCACAACCTTGAGGCCGATGGACTACAACAGCAGAATACCCCACCGGGTACCACTCATCTCCACTTCAAATAGGAAAAAGAGGCTACAATTTGCAAGAGCTCACCGAAATTGGACAGTTGAAGACTGGAAAGATGTTACTTGGTCTGATGAGTCTCAATTTCTGTTAAGACATTGAGATGTTAGAGTCAGAATTTGGCGTAAACAGAATGAGAACATGGAAACATCATGCCATGTTACCACTGTGCAGGCTGGTGGTGGTAGTGTAATGGTGTGGGGGTTGATTTCTTAGCACACTTTAGGCCCCTTAGTGCCAATTGGGCATGGTTTAAATGCCACGGCCTACCTGAGCATTGTTTCTGACCATGTCCATCCCTTTATAGCCACCATGTACCCATCCTCTGATGGCCACTTCCAGCAGGTTAATGCACCATGTCATAAAGCTTGAATCCTTTCAAATTGGTTTCTTGAACTTGACAATGAGTTAATTGTACTAAAATGGCCCCCACGGTAATGGAGCGTCTTTGGGATGTGGTGGCATGGGAACTTTGTGCCCTGGATGGGCATCCCACAAATCTCGATCAACTGCAAGATGCTATCCTATCAATATGGGCCAACATTTCTAAAGAATGCTTTCAGCACCTTGTTGAATAGATGCCACGTAGAATTAAGGCAATTCTGAAAGGCGAAAAGGGGTCAAACACAGTATTAGTATGGTGTTCCTAATAATCCTATAGGTGAGTGTAAGTCAAATGTCACACTCTTCTCCTCCAGGTGTACATGCACTTGCCTCAGACTGACAATAAGAAGAAGATCATCATCACAGAGGATGGTGAGTTCAAGGCCCTGCAGGAGTGGATCCTTGAGACAGACGGCGTGAGCCTCATGAGGGTCCTCAGCGAGAAAGACGTAGATCCTGTCAGGACCACCTCCAACGACATTGTTGAGATCTTCACGGTACGAAAGCATAAAAATAGCTTTGTGTCAACAGCAAAATTACAGCAAGTTTAACTATATATGTTCATGTTCGCTCTCACTCTCGCTCTCTCGCTCTCGTTCTCTCTCTCTCTAGGTCTTGGGAATTGAGGCAGTGCGAAAGGCTCTGGAGAGAGAGTTGAACCACGTCATCTCTTTTGACGGTTCCTATGTCAACTACCGTCACTTGGCTCTGCTCTGTGACACCATGACATGCCGCGGTCACCTGATGGCCATCACACGTCACGGCATCAACCGTCAAGACACAGGACCACTTATGAAGTGTTCCTTTGAGGAGACGGTGAGAGGGGACCATTAATTAACTAAAACATTACTAACCTAATGCTGATTTAAAAAAAAAAAAAGAAGAATTGTATTAGCTTGCCATTCACCACCTTACCATTCAATTCTTGTCTTGCATTTCCTCGTCTAGGTGGATGTGTTGATGGAGGCGTCATCCCATGCCGAGAGTGACCCCATGAAGGGTGTGTCAGAGAACATCATGCTTGGCCAGCTCGCCCCGGCTGGTACAGGATGCTTTGATTTGCTGTTAGATGCTGAGAAGTGTAAATATGGCATGGAGATCCCCACAAACATACCTGGCATCAGCGTGGCTGGACGTAAGTGGGAAGATGTTTGTTGGATATACATCTGAATTGTTCAGTGTTAAGAGCTAGGATATTTACATTGTGTATCCGTCCTGTTCGCAGCCACTGGAATGTTCTTTGGCACAGTGCCGAGTCCCATGAGTGGTATGTCACCTGCCATGACCCCATGGAACACAGGAGCAACACCGGCCTATGGTGCCTGGTCCCCCAGTGTCGGTGAGTATATGTTCTGGTCACTTTGGCTCTTCCACCTTTTTTTTGGGGGGGGGGGGGG
>NC_048425.1:15677400-15696720 GCF_013103735.1 Etheostoma cragini | reverse complement strand
TTACACCCCCACCAGCCCCAAATACTCCCCCACCTCCCCTACTTACTCGCCAACTTCACCCAAGTACTCACCCACGTCTCCTACGTACTCCCCAACTAGTCCTAAAGGCTCCACGTACAGCCCCACCTCCCCTGGATACAGCCCCACCTCACCCACCTACAGCCCGGCCATCAGCCCCGAAGACAGCGACGAGGAGAACAATTGATGAGCCACAAAAGAGAAGGGGAGGCTGCTGAAGAAACCCCGTCACCTCGCGGGTGGACACCTTAAGGACAGCGCCTTTAACCAGCTGGAGCTGGCAGTACTTCTAGCTACAGGGGTCCCAATTGTTATTGTCTTTCATTGGGACGTCTGTTGAGGTCCAGTCTTGACCATCTGAGACCCCTCCTCCCCCACCTAATACCAGAAATTGTTAAAACTACTATGTGAAAGACCTGACTGCTCTGCCTGAAAGGAAAAAAATGGCTGCCTTTTCAAATAGTTTTTATAATTTTCCCACTTTAAAATCCAGCAGGGAATGAAAAGGAGAGGAAGATGTGGGGAACACATAACAGGGAGAAAATGTCCTCTTTTAACTTTATAGTGTACTGCATCCAGTCTCTCTCTCATTCTCCAAATGTTGGGTGTATAGTTGTGGAAAGCATACATATTGCCAAAAGCCTTTTGAAGAGTGGATTGTATTTATCATTAAAGCATAAGCTCTAAAGAAAATCAAGGAAGTAAGATTTAGACTTTGTTTACTGCATATTCCAATGTGCATCTGAGATCTTTTTCTGCTTTTGTAAAAGTACAGTTACTGCCATTTTAGCAGGCATCTTGTGGATCTACAGATGGAGCTTAAGTTTTTTGATGTATTGTAAAATGATTGAGTCAGAACATCCAAAGGAGAAGGTTGGATGGTCATCAGAAATACATGCATGATAGGAGAGAGATACTGGCTTGCACGGAAAAGAAGTTTCACTCTTGAACATCATTAACTACATAGGTGTATGTACCCATCGCCCTCCCCTCTTCCTCCTTCACACCTCAAAGACAAAACCTGAAAGATGTCATGAAAACACCCACCAGCATCCTCTTTTCCTCTACCATTTTGGAGACTTGTGCATCTAAAGCAAAAAAAAAAAACTTTTCCAGATAATATTCTTCCCTTGACAACGGGAATTAAGATTTCTATGAAGAAAAAAAAAATAGAATGATTATTCTAAGTTTTGATTCTAGGAGGAAATGAGACGCGTGGCTGAGGGACCGATAGTATGGCGTTGCTGCTTTTGTCATTGTTTGCATGAGTAGCACATGTTAATACATTTTAATCAAGCTTTAGGTTTAAATTGTTTCAAATCCCTCCCACTTCTTGCTAATCTTTGTTCCATTTTCTGATAGCTGACGTGTACACAGGTTTATTTGGACTATTCAACTTATTTAAGAGAGTTAACTATTCTGTGTGAATATGAATAGAGGAAAATTAAGATTTAGTTTTTTGTTTTGTTTTTGTTTTTCTTGTTTGCTTTGACTTTGTAAACCAGTTTGCAAGAGGCTCATGTTCATTTACTGTGGATGAAGGGGAAGGCGATGGAGGGGAGAGCTTTTTATTTTCGTCCCCGTTCTCCACAATTTTTTTTTTTGCCATGACGGCAACTGCTCTTTTCCCTAACATGTTGCTTGCCACCAGGTTGTGACTGTTAAAGGTAAAGGGGCAAAACAAGTTGAGTGCTCAGTGTGGGGTTTTCACTTCTTGGGACGCTAGAGGGCAACATTTGTCCTTCTGTTGGCCTTTTGCTTTACAATGGCGTGGAACAGTGTATTTTCTTTTAAGCAGAGGTTGTCCAAAGAAACAGCACTTTTGGCTTCTCTGTTAAAAAAAAAACCTTACCCACTACATTAGTGTGAACTTTCTTTTTGAATATGGGTGCTTTCTCACATGACTCAACCTAGTTTGAGTGTGTTAGGGAACCGTCTGTACGCCTGATAAGGGAATCATTTGTTTTTCCTTACCCTTGTTCCATTTTATCATTCGATGTGGTTTCTCAATTTATTGACTAGCTGGGTCTCCTCCCTCCTCCCTCTTCATCCACAAGTGATCCTCATTTCTGAACTCAGTGTTCCTTTTTTTCTACCAGTGTACATACCTCTAATGAGGGGAATCATGGGGGGGGGGGGGCGGCTGACTGGGAGTCCTGAGGAAATAAAACACAGCCAGTAATCCTTTGGGTTATGTTCTGAAAATGTTAAATGATTTGTCATGAGTTTTTGAAACTTCAAGATGGTCTTGAATTGAGAGGACTGCATCTTCTGGCCTTTGAGATAAAGCAGGTTTGGTAATTGCACTTAGTAAATACTGTGGTGGACCTAAGCCCCAGACATTGTGTTTTTTTTTTTTCTTTGTCCACTATGCTTGCATCTAATCCTGTTGTCTTAACTGTGTGCTGTCCAGTCAATTCAGGACATCAGGACTCCCAGGTTGTATGAATGTGTGTATGTGTGTGCAGTTAGTGTCAACCGAGGGCGAGACAGGGTTTCAAACTGAGGAAAGACTTCACGTGTCTGGGCAAAGGAAGGTTTAACTTTAAATTGCCACTGTATAAAAAAATCTGTTCATTATCTCATTATCTGTATCTTTGTTCTGTTTGTTTTTTGACTTGGAAAAAAATGAATAAAAATTTTACTACATGTCTGTCTTTTTATGTACTACAGCAGTGAAGATGGTAATGTCAGTTTTGTGCAACAACAAATGCTACATTTTACAGCATTTGGGGAAAAGAAAAGGCAACATTTAGTAGATATGGAGATGAATACCTGTATACTCCTGTTTTTTTGTGCAATTGAGGCAAAGTATTTACTCAAGTGCTGTACTTCAGAACAAAATTGAGCCACTTGTACGGGAGTATTAACCTTTGATGCCACTACTACTGCAACACTTATTTAAGATTTCATATAAAACACTTGTCCAAACAAGTGCATTGTGTTATGCATCATAAATTTAAGTTAAAGTAGAAAATAGATGGAATAAGCACCACAATAGCCACATAAAAATATTGCTTAAACAGCAATGAATCCTGAATAATATGTGTACTACAGCCTAATATAATTATAATTATTCAAATATAATTGCTCCTTGTTTTACTGTTGGTTTAAAGTCAATTTTGCAAACAATACTTGTCACTTGTGAGAATTTTACTCATTTGCATTTTTGTATTGTTAGTTTTATTAATTGAAGGGTATTAATACTCCTTTTTTGTGCATGTTAACAGAAATTATTCAAGCACCCATATTGTGCTTATTTTCAGGGTCACAATTGTATTTTGAGGTTGTACCAGAATAGGTTTACATGGTTTCATTTTCAAAAAACACCACATTTTTGTTGTACTGCACACTGCTGTGGATCCTGTTTTCACCCTGTGTGTTTAGGTCCCTGGTTTAGCTCCAGAGTGAGACATCTCATTTCTATACTATCTTTGTTGGGAATCCCACATGCACAGTATCTAGGTAAGATCCCATCAGCTTTGTAACTCTTTCTCCAACTTTGGTCAGTCCAAGGCAGGATTAGCTGGGAGACTTCTTCTAGACGAGGGCCACTAGTGGAATACCTGCAGAACAGGGACAGGAAGTAGTTCTTTTGGAGATTATGGTCAACTAGTGTCTGTTGTGGCAGTGTTTTGCCATTGAGAACGAGCTAGCACGCTACGGTTGGCCACCTCGTCTCAGCTAGTGACGTAGAAAGCCGTTCAGATTTTGAACAGCTCACCCTTAAACTGAAGGCAGAGGACGTTCAGAAACCGGATCTCACTCAAATCCCAGAAATTATTTTTTTTTCATAATAGGGGCACTTTCAAAATACATTGTATAATTAATATGAATAAGCAAAGTAACTACATCTATTAAAAAAAAGATAAGCAAAACATACAATAGGCAAGTAGAAGAATGAAAATCCAAAATTAAAGAACCTTACCAAGTAAGTAAAGGCTACAGTTTGTTTAAAGCACTTGAATAGGAAATTCATGTTGTTTTGTTTAAATCAGCCTAAAGGAAATCGTCAATAATAGTGTGAATACATCTCATTATTTACAGTAGGCCTACTTGATTTACAGCTGATATGTGAAAATGTAAACAACTTTATTTGTTTAACACTTATTTAGTTTTACCGTAAACATCACAGGAAGTGCTTTTATGTTGAAGTAGCGAACACGGAAGTTGTTGTTGTACGGACCGTGGTACTCTTGCTAGCTTACTGAGGTGAGAATGAGACGCTAGAAGCAAAACATGTCCGTCTGCTCACTTTCTTGTTAGTAAAACTGCAACATGTTGAGTAAATAGTCATTCCATTACATGGATAGTAACTCTCCACGGCTGATACAATGCAACCATATTAAATGTAGCAAGCCCTAAACAATAAGTCCCGACCTGTTGATATCTGTCTGTGGCTCGGACCATAGACAGCAAAGGAAGGCTCGGATCTGTCCGCGCTGACGTACCGTCACCTGTCGTCCGTACCTGTCTGGTTCTGGTTCTAACTACGGGAACAGAGACAGGACAGCTCGCTTCAACGCCGCGTAATAACTCCAGAAAATAATATCCATCCCGCAAATGTATCTGCAGTTACCCCAACCAACGAATACAGTAGCAGGAAATCACACTCACGGCTTTTCTTTTTACCTGTGAAGAAATGTTTTGAGTTGTTGGCGAATTCTTAAAAAAGAAAACACAACTAAACGTTGCGTTAAATTCGTTGTAACTCGCGTTACTGAGATTGTTGCGAGTAATATATTACCGAAAAGTAATTAGTAATGCGTTATATTACTTGCGTTACGCTGGCTATTGAACCCTAAAGGGGATTAGCATGGATTCTTGTCATGAAATGGGATGTCAAGTAACAGAGACAAGAGGAGAATTACATCCACAATGAAGAGACAAACCTATTCACTATGCTCAACTGAAACTACATTATAGTTCCAATGTAAAAAGCATTAAAATCAGGTTTGTGTGCTGCAGGCCACAGGGCTGTTAGGCTTCTTTGTCTAATCAGTCATTTTACCTACAATTTTTCATGTCTTAATATTGTTTTAAGACATTGTTTGTGACATCTCCCCTCCCCAGCAGGTAGCAAAGCATCTTTGCATTTCCATCCCTGACCACCAGATGGAGGGAGGTCTACACCCAGAGCCTAACAAAGTAGCCTAGGTATGACCAGAGGTCTTATGAAAAGGATCTTCGGTATGGCACACAGTTCTCCTGTTGAGAAACTCTCTCTTATTTCACACTGTGTGACATGTGCTTGTTTCAGCTCCTCATCAACGCTATAGGATATTTATACTGATATGTTTTAGTATTTCCCTCACCCATAGTTTTGGATCTCTGGTTGTGTGGGTTTAAACAATGTTTAGCTGCACAAAGTGAGTCAGTAATGACAAAGGGTTAAATAGAGCTTCTAAAAAAGAAACAGTGATTTACTGTTTTCGAATAACATGATATGTATGCTACTTAAAACCTTTTGTGGAGATTGATCAGAATCAGAATCAGAATCAGAATCAGCTTTATTCGCCAGGTAAGAGGATACATACGAGGAATTTTTCTTTGGAGCTCACATTGTGCTTACACACAAAACAACCAAAACAAAAAATATACACACAATATATACACACAATATATACATACTCTAAGCCGAACAATATAGAGGCATGAGTGCAATGAAGAGATCAATAATATTATTTAAATATGGAGCATAGTGCAAGGATACTGGGATAAATAGTATTATGTTATTATATTACAATATGAACAGTGGGAACATTATGAAATAGAAAAAGAGAACGATGAATGAATAACAAATAAGAGAGATGTGAGAACGGGAATGATGAGTAAATAATAAATAATAAGTGAGATATGAGAATGATGAATAAATAGTAGATAATAAGTGAGATATGAGAATGAGAATGATGATTAAATAGTAGATAATGAGTGAGATATGAGAATGAGAATGATGAATAATACTAAATAAGTGGAATAATAAGTGGAACCAGTGAAAAGGTGCTGTAGAGACAGTAATTACTGGGTTATGGACCAGAATTGAATCTGACACTGACGGTAAGAAGTCAGCTGTTCATCAGAGAGATGGCTTGTGGGTAGAAACTGTTGCTGAATCTGTTGGTTTTGGCATACAGTGCTCTGTAGCGCCTACCAGAGGGGAGAAGCTGGAACAGGTTGTGTCCGGGGTGAGATGGGTCTGCAGTGATGGTTCCTGCACGTTTCCTGACTCTGGATGTGTATAAGTCATGAACGAAGGGCAGGTTGGCACCGATGATCTTTTCTGCACTCCTAACTGTCCGTTGTAGTCTGCTCCGGTCCTTTTTGGTGGCAGATCCAAAACAGACAGTGATGGACGTGCAGAGGACAGACTGGATGATGGCTGAGTAGAAGTGGATCAGCAGCTCCTTAGGCCGGTTGAGCTTTCTGAGCTGGCGCAGGAAGTACATCCTCTGCTGGGCCTTTTTGATGATGGTGTCTGAGTTGGGCTCCCACTTCAGGTCCTGGGATATACTGGATCCCAGAAACCTGAAGGATTCCACAGCAGACACAGGGCTGTTGAGTATGGTGATGGGGGGAAGAGTGGGGGGTCTCTTCCTGAAGTCCACGATCATCTCCACAGTCTTGAGCTCAAGGTTGTTCTGACTGCACCAGAGAGCCAGCTGATCCACCTCCCGTTTGTTGGCCGACTCATCACCGTCCCGGATGAGGCCAAGGACGGTTGTGTCGTCAGCAAACTTCAGGAGTTTAACAGATGGGTCTCCTGAGGTGCAGTCATTGGTGTAGAGGGAGAAAAGCAGTGGGGAGAGCACACACCCCTGGGAGGCGCCAGTGCTAATAGTTTGTGTGCTGGATGTGATGTTCCCCAGTCTCACCTGCTTCCTCCTGTCAGTCATAAAGTTTGCGACCCACTGACAAGTGGAGGCTGGCAAAGTGAGCTGCGAGAGTTTGTTGCTGAGGATGTCCGGGATGATGGTGTTGAACGCCCAGCTGATGTCCACAAACAGGATCCTTGCATAAGCCCCTGGGGAGTCGAAGTGTTGCAGGATGTAATGCAGTCCCAAGTTGACTGCATCATCCACCGACCTTTTAGCCCTGTAGGCAAACTGCAGGGCGTCTAGCATGAGGACTGTGATGTCCTTCAGGTGGGCCAACACCAGTCTTTCAAAGGACTTCATGACTACAGATGTCAGGGTGACAGGCCTGTAGTCATTTAGTCGCCTATTTAGTCAGTTTTTTTGGGACTGGGATGATTGTTAAGCGTTTGAAGCAGAAGGGAACTTCAGATAGCTCCAGAGATCTGTTGAAGATCTGAGTGAAGATGGGGGCCAGCTGGTCTGCACAGATTTTCAGGCAGGATGGTGACACACCGTCTGGGCCAGGAGCCTTTATGGTCTTCTGCCTCTGGAAGACCTGGCGCACATCCAATTCACAGATCGTGAGTGCAGGTGAGGGGTCAGAGGGGGGTAGGTGACAGTGTACAGATGGGGGGAGGTGACTGGAACAAGTGCGAGTTGGTCAGTTGGTGTGGGGGAGGGGTGTGACTGTGGTCTTTTCTGACCTACAGTAGAAGCTGTACAGCTCGTCAGCCAGTCGTTGAGAACCAGCAGTGTTGTTGGATGGTCTCCTGTAGTTAGTGAGTGTCTGCAGGCCTCTCCACGCTGACCGAGGATTGTTGTTTGAAAAGCTGTTTTCCAGCTTTTTAGCATAGCTCCTCTTAGCTGCTTTGATCTCTTTGGTCAGTGTGTTCCTGGCCTGGTTATACAGGACTCTGTCCCCACCTCTGAAGGCCTCCTCTTTTGACTGACGGAGCTGCCTGAGTCTTGCTGTAAACCTGGGTTTTTGGTTGTTGTATGTGCAGAAGGTTTTTGTCGGCACACACATGTCATCACAAAAGCTGATGTAAGAGGTCACAGTGTCGGTTAGTTGGTCCAGATCAGTGGCTGCAGCCTCAAAAACACTCCAATCAGTAGCCTACAGTTAAAGCAGGCCTGTAAATCCAGCTTTGACTCGTAGGTCCAGCTTTTCACCCTCTTTACAAGAGGTTTAACAGATTTTAGTTTCTGCCTGTATGTCGGAACAAGATGAACCAGACAGTGATCAGAGAGTCCCAAGGCTGCATGTGGGGCAGAGCGATAGGAGTCCTTTAATGTAGTATAGCAGTGGTCCAGTATATTGGTGGCCCTGGTGGGACACTTAATATGCTGTCTATACTTTGGGAGTTTGTGGCTGAGGTTTGCTCTGTTGAAGTCCCCAAGAACAATGAGCAGGGAGTCAGGATGTTTTTTCTCCACGTTAGTAATCTGGTCGGCCAGGTGCAGATTACCTAAAAAATATTTAAGTGACCCTAGTCATTTTTTCTGACAAGCATTCATTTATTTTTTTGTAAAACTGTTACTCTGATTATCCAATGAAATCCAGTCGGTTGAGTGGTACTTACACAAAGTTTTCTACTTAAGAGTGACACGACATTGTCATGAACACATGACTGAGTCATGACACATGAACCCTAACCCCTTCCCTAACTCGTCATGACAAAACCGAATGACACTTACTAAAAGTAGTGTTA
The DNA here is from genome assembly GCF_013103735.1 of Etheostoma cragini. Classification (NCBI taxonomy): domain Eukaryota; kingdom Metazoa; phylum Chordata; class Actinopteri; order Perciformes; family Percidae; genus Etheostoma; species Etheostoma cragini. The sequence continues at coordinate 15,688,136 of NC_048425.1, read as the reverse complement.
TGTCATCAATGTTTATGACAATAATATGTTTATAATGTTTATGACACGTTCATGACAGTGTCATGTCACTCTTATGTAGGCTAAAGTGTAACCCATTACTTTTCACATGAAGATGTAAAAGGCACAATTCCAGTGAAATGTAATCCGATCAGCTCCTTCAGCTTGTTGACAGTGGTCTGAATCCTTGAGGATAGTAATCTTCACCTGTGGAAATGATGAATCACAGGTTTCACTCTCATATAATCTGAGGCTGCCCTATGCTTCCTACACACATGGGCGTGTTTGGCTGTGGGAATCCATGTATGACTTCTAGGTGTGTTTGGATCGGTTGCTGTGGTTACAAACTGTGGACAACGTGATATTGAGTCATTAGTTGTTAGGAGAGTTTATAAAAAGTGATATTTTTAAAAACCTGTGATAAACATTATGTACAAGGAGACTAGAAAGAAATTCGTAATTCAATAATACGCCAGTTAGTGGTATTAAAAAGCTGAGGTTGGGATGTTAGATATTTACATGTTTTGGGGATTTTGTGTTTTGGTACAACATGTTTGTATTTCGTAAAGAAGGTATAATAAAGTTTAAGTAATAATCAGATTGAAAATGAGCTTTTTCATCAGCTGGACAATGAACTTGTTCTGTGGCTAGTTTGTATTTCCCCCTCCACTTTACATCCTGATTCAATCAAGTTTCCGCACTTTTTGCTTTTTTTGTGCTGAAGTCAGTGGGCTGGGCTAAGACTGCCAGAGACAGGCAGGAAATATCTTGTGCGTGAGAGAAATAATTTGCGAGTTACTTCTTGCATGACTGCATTTCCTCTCCACTCTCTGCTCAGACGTGTTGTGTTCCGCTGCCAACTCCCTCTTTAAGGTATGTTTAAACCTGAACTTTATTTTTGCAGTACAATCTGCTCTACTCTTTTTGTCTTTTTAGTTATTTTCCATTGCCTCTAACCCTGAAGCTTTTTCTTTTCTTTGCGTTTCCTCCAAAAAACTTTTTTCTTTTCCCGTTTGCTCATCACATTCCTTCTCCAGAAATCCGCTGAGGAATCTCAAAACAAGACAATGAAAATTTTATTTAACTTCAGCAAGACTCAAGTCTCTCAGAAATCTATCTTTTCATTCAAACTATTGGCCTATTATCTGCTCCACATTTTCTGTTATCAATGGGGGGAACCCCCCAGTGTACCGGTCTCACTTCCTTCACATCATCCTGGTCTTCTTTGCAGCAATGGTTGGGGTGTCAAAGTGTCCGTAACAGCCTCAGAACGTGGGACTAAGTTGAAAAAAGTAAAAGTAAGCTTGATTAGAGTAATGTAACATTCATATTAAATACTATTTCTTGTCTCCTTCTTCTTTCTTCTTTAGTCCTTTCAGTTTCTCCCCATCTGGATCACCCTGTCTGGGTTTTCAGTCTCATAAACGTACACACCTAGACAGATGCAAACACACACACTGTATACACTCCCACTCATCAATTGACAGATTGCTCTCAGGTCTTTCAACGCCTGCTGCTTTGTCCGCCTGCCTGCTCTCATATTTCTGTCTAGTTATCAACGCATGAATGACTGATTGAGTCAGTCACCCCTGTAGCTGTGACCTTGTGTTTCCACCTGAACCCCTCTGATCTCCATGTCTCCGCTACCTAACCAGACACCACTGACCACTCCAGTAGCCCGGGCCAAAAGGTCAAGCTTCTATCTTTTAACACCTCCGGTGGTAACTTTATCAGGACTTACTTTTGAAATGCATTCCTTACTTATTTTCTTTTTTGGTTTCTCCAATGTTAATGACTAAATAACTATCGTTGAGATGGTCTGTCTGGACAGAGGAAACAAAATAATTCCTGCAAATTCACTTAATAAAATTACAATAGATGGTTAGCGGCAACAACATGGAGAGAAGAGTCCCTTCTTCATAACCGTATTAAAAGAATAAATGGAGTAGGTCTTTCTCAAGCTCTGGTCCCATGTGTTCTGAGCTCTTGTGGATTTGTGAATTGTCATCACTTATCAGTGTTATTATTTGAGGTGTGCAATTGCGGTTTTAAGGAGAAGAAAGTAGTCAAAGATATCGTAGCTGTAGCAAACTAAAAACGAGAACAAAATATGGCGTCATAGTTGCGTAATTCTTGCAAGATTGACCCAGAATGTGACTACTAATTACTTTACGCTGCAGATTGTGTTGTGTGATCAGTTTTCTTAACAGCATAATCTTTAGCTCTGTGATTGTATGCTTATTTTTATTGGGATGCAGGCACCTTGGGAGTTGTCACCTTATGTTTTTTATAATTTATTGGGACTTTTAATTGTCCCAAATTTAATTTAACCAGTATTTGCAATTAAAAAAAAATCATTTTTACTAATGATTTAGCCTGGAGAATGTCATGCTGATACACGCTATAGAATAACTCAACCTGAGTCTGCCTGTGCAGAAAGTAAACAGGAGTTCTCCATCTTGAATGGGGAGGCCTACAGGTTGGTATTAGTTCTTGCTAATACTTCTTCATAAAAGAAAGAGGAATGATGGTGGCATGGGAATGATACAAGAAGAAGGGAGTCCTTTGAGAGCATGTTGGGGGCCTAAAATTAGCAACGAGTGACCACTTCCACCAACTCTGGTGGTGTGTTTGTGTCCCTTCCTGTAGAATGAGGGTAGATAGGGTAAAGGAAGCGCTGGAGTCAGAAGAGAAGGAAAGAGTGGAAAGATGGAAGAGCCAGCAGCGTGCTCTCCCAGTAATTATCCACTTGGTGTTTAGCTTTAGCCAGGAACCAGGAACCCGACTCTACCCCCCCCCCCCCCCCCCCCCCCCCCCCCCACACACACACACACACACACACAGGGCATCCTATACACAGGCCGCAGGTAGGCTTTCATCACACAGGCTCAAGTTACCTCCTGCATATAAGCTAACCAGGCCAGGTGAGCGCAAACACTGGTCCTCGACAGACCTCTCGATCCTTTACAACCACACACACGTCACACACACTCCAGTGGACACGCAGAATGGAGCCAGAGTCAGACAGCATGCCGGAGGTACCAGAGGAGATCCTACAGTTAAGTGGATCGGGCCTTTTTCTCTACCACCTTACTTACTCTTGGAGCGGCTGTCCAAGCACTGTAACCCTAACTCAGGGCCCCTGCATGTGCTGCTTCAGGCCCTTTCTCTCTGTCCTCGCTCCCTTACCTCCTCTACGCTACTATTTTATGTGTACAAATATTCACTCTGCTGTATTGTCACCCTCTCTATCTGGCATGTTTTAGTCATTAATTGATCACAGTTTGGTAAAATGAGTTGTAAAAGTATTAGCTGATATTAGAGCACAGGAGAGGAGAGTCCTAAAACAATCTTTCAAACTTAAAAAAACACCCTAAACAGAAAGAGGATTTAAATCCTGCTGACATTCTGTTCGACTGACCACAATGCTGACGGTTTTGCTGCCTAATGACTGACAGATAATAGAGGTGGTGGCAGTCTCTTACGTTTATGATCTCAGCCAACTATAATCACCACGCATGTTGTCCAGTCCTCCTTTATCCGTTATGATGCTTCCTGGAGCCAATCTAGCAGCCAATTATAACATAAATTGGTGAATTATCTAATAGTTTCTTAGAAAAAAAATGCAGTAAATGCCCCAGCCGTATATTATTGTTTATTTTACCACTGATATTTATGTTGACGTGTAATGCTGCCAGAGATTAGTTTGAAAATGTAACAACCCCGCCCCCCCCTCAAGCTGCCCGGCTGTTCTAATCAGAAGAGAGGAGCCTCAGCAGAAACTACTTGATTCAGCTGCAGCATGGGTTTGATAAGGTTTCAATTGTGTGATCATCGAGGAAAAGCCTTGTGATGATATGAACCAGTAAACTGCACAAGGAAAGTATTTTTCCTAAATCATCAAATCACTTAATTGGTTGGTCGAAAATAAGGGCCACAGATTAGATTTGAATAGCTTAGTTAATCAAGTGGCCTAAGTTACCTAGCAAATAAGCCAAGCATACAGTATGTTTATGATTAAAAGTTAATTATTGATATAAGAAGCCTATGGTCTTCCACAGTGAGTATAGCTCAGTTAATCATTAGTCATGTGACACAAGTTATTTGACAACTGGGCGTTCTTTAGTTTATTACATAACTCAAGAGCGCCGTCTGCTAAGGAAGACCATGAGATGAAAGTTAAAAGCTCTGGGAACAGCTAGTAAGTGGAACTTAAGTTAGAATTTTCTATTCAGTATATAATGTGTGTATTTTTCATTATTTTCTCAAATGTTGTTAACTAAATCATTAAGCCTTTAAATAACAAATATAATCTTGAGATGAATGAATTATAAAAACAAATGTAATTTGCAGACCCAATTGCCTTTTATTACTCTAATGCAATACATCTAGGTTCAAAATACATTTTTATAAAGGGGCCAAAGGGTGAATATATCTCAGTTTTGGCATCTGTTGCCACACAACATTATTGTGTGACAGCGGGAAAGGAAAAAAAGGAAATGAAAGGTAGCGGTCTCGTCTCTCTACAAACCTCACTCTTTTTGTTGTGCAAAATATAGCAAGGCAAGAAGAGACAGGAAGAGACAGGTATGTCTGGCTGACACTTAGTAAATATATTTTTGTTTTTACTTTGTGACATGGTGGGGAAAAAACTAAGACAGGGAGATGTGCACATTACGTGACCCAACGAAACCCATGGCTCATTCTCACCCATGACATATTCTAGCCACACCTGCTTTTGTATTGCTACAGTTGTTGTGTTAGTGGGGCCTGCTTGGTCTTGTGTTTCATTAAAGTGGTTGTTAAGCAGCAACACAAACCCTCATTTTGTGGTATAGTGTTCATCACGCTTACCACTCCCTCCACTCAGTCTTGTGCTTTGAGCTCTGCTCTTGCAGCCAAATTTGACTTGACATTTCAGTAAGTGTGGAGAAGAGTCGAGCTCTGTGAAAATGTCATTTTCCACACAGTGACACAACTCTTCATGTTTCAGCCAGCTTCTTCCCCTTCTGTGGGAAGGGATTTTGTAAACTGAGCATGAGTCAGAGCGCCAGGACTGTTATCCATTGCAAAAAAAAGCACTTGTCAGTTTGTGGTGATTGTTTCCCACTACTTACGAAAAAGTTCTATGTCTGACTGTTTAATTCATCCCATACTCTCCTTGCAGTATGCTCCACTTCCAGCCAGCACCAGGTCAGTTTGGTCCAGAGATCCGTGAGCCGGGCCTCCGAGTATGGAGGGTGGAGAAGATGAAGGCGGTGCTGCTGGATCCCTCCGAGGTGGGAGCCTTTTATAACGGGGACTCCTATCTGGTGCTAGAGAATCGTGGTCAGTCGGGAGCCGACCTCCACATGTGGATAGGTGAGAGAGAGACATCAGTTTTAAATAATGTGTTTATGCCATTGAAGAAAAAAAGTGCACCCACAATAGGGCTATGTAGCATGCAACTATGCAATCTGACTCAAGACTAAAGCTCTTTGTACACTTCCTGTGAGTCTGAGTAGGTGGCACGTTTATAATGACGGCATCTCCTTTCAAGAGAATATCCATCAGTAATGTCAGACGACTATTTAATCAAGTCTGCTTCATTTATTTATCAAAGAAAAAGCAGGCCAAATACTATTCCTTTGAGCATTAAACACTAAAAAACACAAGAGCTGAATGGGGAGATGAAATATTTTAAAGTAAAATAAAGAGAAGAGATTATTTAAATCAACAAAGCAGACATAATAGGACTAATAGACAAAGATTAAATTAGACCATTTCCAGACCTATAAATTGTAGCCTATAGTAACAATACTTTCAATTATTCAAATAGATCTGGTGTTGTGCTTAGTATACCTCTGTGAGCTCAGACTGTTTCCTCATTTGCAAAGCAAGCCAATCAGAATTCAGGGGGACATTGTCGACCCAGACCACAGCCAAACAAATTACAACAGAAACTTGCTGTAAAAATAGCCAACCAATGACACGCAGGTATACGCAGTAAACACACTAAGAAGGCTGCAGGATTTCCATATACCTACTTAAAAATGCCCAATGGCACGTAACAACATACTTTCCATTATAAATTTGATATATTTTGAATTCTCATCTGTATTTTTTTTTTCTTCGCATAGGCTATATAAAGGTTTTCCACCGTAAATCGGTGCATAAAAGTATGTCAGAATGTAGGTGATGCACAGTGGCAGTAATAGTCACAATAAAAGATAGTGGGACAGTGCCTAGAAATAAAAGTTAGTAGTAGTTCATGGCATAGCAGGCCACTGCAAGGCATTACAGGGCACTGCAGGACTTTGCAGGGCACCGCGGGGAGTAGCAGGATGTAGCAGGGCATCGCAGGACGTGTAGCAGGACCACGGCAACAGATGCAACTATGATCTTGGAGCCTCCCTGGTCCAAAGAAACGTGCTGGGGGGAAAAGAACACAAGGACTCCCCATTGCTATGTCAGTAACAAGTATTTCTGGGACATGGATGCACACAATTGGAAGGATAAAGGAGAGAGCTCAGTGTCTCCAAGGAAGTCCGCCGGCAGTCTACAACTATAAATGTAAATGTAAATGTGCTGTATTTATATATAAATTATAATATATTATAATAATATATATTATATATATAACTGCATAATTAAGAGTGACAGGGTAAATGTAAATGTAAATGTGCTGTATTTATATAGCGCTTTTCCAGTCTTAACGACTGCTCAAAGCGCTTTTACATCTACAGGGAACATTCACCATTCACACACATTCATACACTGTGGCCGGGGCTGCCGTACAAGGTGCCACCTGCTCATCAGATAAACATTCACACACATTCACACTCCGATGCGCAGCACCGGGGGCAACTCGGGTATCAGCATCTTGCCCAAGGACACTTCGACAATGACTGCAGGGGCGGGGATCAAACCACCAACCTTCCGATTGGCAGGCAACCGCTCTACCACTGAGCCACAGCCGCCCCTTAAGGGTAAAGAGAGGAGCCTGGTCGGGCTAGAACTCTCCCCATCCAGATTGGGCTGTAGTGCCCTGCGTCCCAGTCTAGTTACATTATATTATTGATTATATGGTAAATTAATCTGACGACTATGACAAGAAGCAGGTGGGCCGGGCTCCCTAACTAGAAGCTCTATCAAAGAGGAGAGTTTTACTCTAAAATGTCGTAACGGTTAGAGACTAGGAACCACAAGTAGCTCTGCATTCTAGGAGCGTAGTGCTCTAGTGGGACAATAAGGCACTAAGAGCTCTTCAAGATATGATGGTGCTTTTAGAACTTTGTAGGTCAAGAGAAGGATTTTAATTTCAATTCTGGATTTCACAGGAAGCCAATGCAGAGAAGCTAATACAGGTGAAATATGATCTCTTTTCTTAGTACTTGTCAGAACACGCGCTGCAGCATTCTGGATCAGCTGGAGAGGGTTTTATTTTAGCATCCTGATAACAAAGAATCACAGTAGTCCAGCTCAGAAGAAACAAATGCATGGACTAGTTTTTCAGCATTGTTTTGAGACAGGAGCTTCCTAATTTTGGCAATGTTTGGAATGTTTTTGAGGCTTGTTTTAAGTGGGCGTTAAAGGATATGTCCTGATCAAAAATAACTCCTAGATTTCTGACAGTAATGCTGGAGGCCGGGGCAATACCATCCAGAGTAGCTATATCTTTGAATATCAGGCTGGATATATCACTTTCTATTGATTTGGTTAGGGCAAAACAAACAAAACTCATAGAAAATGATAGAAACTCTATCCAAGGGCAACACTGGTTAAAGGACGTGTACACTTCAACATGGGTTGCAACATGATGTTACATATACTGTAACCCGTTTCCTGAAAATGGTCACATTAGTGTGAGAATTCTGCGGCTCATTGGAGCAGGACACTCTCTCTGTAGAAAGCAAGGAGAGACATCCAAACATGTTGTCCTGACTTAAAGAGAGTTTCCTGTCCAGTGCTTCCTACACACCGGGCCCTGTGCTGCAGTTAAAAAGGCTAATAACCCTCCCACTAGTGGTGAATGACAGTAGACACAACGTTGACCTGCTGCATCATTGTGTGAGGAGAGGCTGCATGGAGAGGGATGGAGGGATGATGAGAGAGAGAGAGAGAGAGAAACTGGGATGGTTTTTTAGCAGTAGCCTATTAAAAATGCAGGAGGACCGTTACAGTACTCAAATGTGGCTGTTGTTTCCAGCATGTATCCGGTGCTTGGGTAACACTAAGCTGATTGTCACAGCTTGGAGAGGGCTCCTTGTGCTCAACATGCTTCTCTCTGAAGCCTCCCCCCCACACACTCCTGTTTACGATTAATAACCTGTATTGTCTTTGTGTGTCTGCTGACCGACTCACAGTTTGCTCATCATCTTTGTCTCTTTGACACATCACCTCTGCCAGGGACTTTGTTCCTCATATTGTGGCACCTTTCTTGCCTGATTTCCTAATTCTTTTCTTATGTGTTCTTTCACTTATACTGCATTTCTATTTTCTTTCCTTTCTAATTGCATAGTTTTTGCCTTGTACTTAAATCTTTATGGTGGTTTTGTTTGACAAAACAATCCCAACTCAAAATCCAAATACCCTTATTTTCCAGCACTTTTCCGGAGATTTGCATCAAGAATGCATCACACGGTCTCCATCATTTTGTTGTGCAGCTTTTAGTCATGTTTAAATGAACAAGTACATGGTTTTGATCTTTTGTAAGTCTTCATCAGGAATCAGAGTAGGAGAAAAAAACTTGATTTGACCTGTTACATTCGTCAAAGAGGGAGTGTGTAACAGGTGTCAGATTACCTCCCTCAAACCCCCAATCCAAAAGGTTTATAGAAAAGAATAAATCGGAAACAATGAACAAAAATGAATGAAAGCTTAACAGCCCAATTGTAGTTCTTTCCTTTCTTACCAATCCCTCCTCTGTTGTAGGTGAGAAGTCGTCTAGGGACGAGCAGGTGGCGTGTGCCATGCTGGCCACGCAGCTGGACAACTTTCTGAGCGGTGACCCCATTCAGCATAGACAGGTCCAGGGCTACGAGTCCCCGGAGTTCATGGCACTCTTCCCCAGAGGAGTCAGCTACAAGGTGAGGAAGGGACAGACCGGATTGTGGATGTTCAGATGTTTGAAATGCCAAGTAAACAAGAGAAATTCATAGGAAAAATATCTCCACTGTCAAGCAAAAAACCTAATTTGTTTAACATCAGCTGCACAGTTAATGAAATGCTTAATTTCATGGATAAGTAACTTCTTAATTATTTTCAAGACATGATCCTGGAAAGAATTATATAATTTGGTAACACTTAGAAGTAAAATAGGATTTTCCTTAAAAGATATGCTCGTTAAAACCAGCATAATATTCTTTTTTTTTTGTTATATATGTAGTTTATGTTTTTGTAAGACCTAAAAGGCCATTAAGACAAGATAGAAAATAATCACAAGGCACATTTAAAAAGACACATAAACACCATTGTAAAAAGTAAATTGGATAATGCATTAAAAGATATTATTAGAAATGAAACTTTTCATATGTTTAATTTAATCGTAGGCTTGTCTGTGGACTATGGCAATTAATTGGAATTTGATTCATTGGATGTATACCTATTATATTACACATGCAAGACATTTTACATATATATACTTTACTTGCAATGTCAATTAAACTTGCACAGTACATGTTCAATCATAAATGAGAAACAAAATACAACATTCTCTTTAGACATAGCTCTCATTTTATAAACAATCTTTTTATTGCTGGGTGATTCCCTTCTATCACTTTACAGCAGCCTAGATATCTTGGCCAAAGTTCATCCATGCCACTCGAATACGTGCACCAAGTTGTTAAAACAAACCCTGATTTGAAAGCATGAATGTCTCTCATAGGTGGGTGGTGTGGAGTCGGGCTTTAGGAGGCCTCAGGGTTCCGCGGCAGTGCAGAGGTTGTACCAGATAAAAGGGAAACGCAATATCCGTGCCAAGGAGGTGGAGCTGTCCTGGAGCAGCTTCAACAAAGGAGACTGCTTCATCCTAGACCTGGGAGAGGTGAGGACTCAAACTGTGGATCCAGCTGCCATAATGCAGTAAACTTAAGTACTTGGAATACTGTTGCAATCCTGAATAAAAAAATGGTTATGAATCTATTTTTAAAATCATTTTTGGGCAATTTTAGGCCTTAAATGACAAGACAGCTTAAGAAATGAATGGGGAGAGAGAAGGGGATTGACATGCAGCAAAGGGCCGCAGGTTGGAGTCAAACCCAGACCCGCTGTGTCGAGGAATCCTCTACATATGGGCACCCACTCTACCAACTGAGCTATCTGGGCACCCTTGTTGTGAATCATACACTGTTGATAGCATGAGATTGACATGATTATGGTGTGACCTCGTGTTGTTTCGTTGCCCTGCAGACCATTGTGTCGTGGATCGGGTCGCAGGCTAACATCTTTGAGAAGCAGAAGGTGCGCGAGATCGCCTCGCTCATTCGTGACACAGAGAGACACGGTAAAGCCCGAATTGTGGACAGCAATGAAGGGGAGGAACCGGAGGAGATGCTCAAGGTAAATGCACACTTTTACTATGTAATTAAAAATAATTCTACTTAGAGGCCCAATCGTTTTAAAGGTTCCATGGCATGGTGCTCTTTGGATGCTTTTATACAGACCTTGGTAGTCCCCTAATTCTGTATCTGAAGTCTCTTTTATATAGACCTTAGTGGTCCTAATACTGCATCTGAAGTCTCTTTTATATAGACCTTAGT